>NC_067398.1:143103053-143375553 GCF_016432865.1 Antechinus flavipes | reverse complement strand
TGCTTTACAAATAATTTACAAAAAATGCCTCACAACAACCCTAAGAAGTGGACACTATTATGATGCTCATTTTAGAGTTGAGGAAGCCAAGTAGACAGAAATTAGGTAATCTGTTTAGGGTCACACAATAAATACATGTCTGAGACTGGATTTGAAGTATGTATATGTATGTATATACACACATATGTGTGTATATATACATATACATACACACACATATATAATAGCCATTATTTTAATCAACTTGAAATCTAGCTTCAATACCACTGAAATTATTTTTACTTAATATGCTTTTATTTTATATTTACTTAACTGTGTACATGTTGGTCTCCCTTAATAAGATGTAAACCTCTTGAGAACACTGTAGCTGGCTTATGGTAGGTGTTTATTGAATTAAATTGAATTGAATCATAAGATACATACTTTTCATTTAGATAAGCAGATTCTCCAATATGCTCTTCCTACTTGAACAGATGGATTCTAACCGGAAAATCAGAGTTCTTCCCTTTGAGGAGCTCTTCTGAGGAGGATGGAGCATGTGCTTTCACTGTCTGCCACGTGTTTGATGAGGAGATAGACTTGGGGGTGAGGGTAGCTACAATGTACCATCCATCTGTCCCAACTTGGGATAGGCAGCCTTAGTTGACCTCATTATTTCTGAACTCTCCAAGGGCATTTTGGCCATGCCCACTTGTCAGCTTCGTTCTCTGAGGCTAAGAGGCTAAGTTAAATTTATCTAGTGACTGTGTGATAATTGCAGCAGAAATTCTTACATTTCTGAATGGCCATCCCTCAGTTTCCTCTGGCTTCAGGACTTGCAGCATCTGGTGGCATTCACTATAAGAAGGCAATTATTCCCTTCTCTGTCATTTAATTTTGTTCAGTGCAGTCAACATTTAAATCTCTGCCCACTTTGTACAAAGCACTGTATTAGTGGGATTAAAGGGAGGCACATAACAGGTCTTTCTCTCAAAGAGTGTACCATAATTTAGGGGTTAGGGAATAATGTAAAAGGGTATATGTTCCCATATTTATGAAAAAATGAAGGACAAAATAAATAACAACTAATGTTTATATTTTATTTTAACATTTACGAAGCACTTTGTGTATATTCTCATTTTATCCTGACAACAACCATATGAGATAACTGATATTATTTCTCCCATTTTATTATTATTAGAAAACTATTTTTATAAGAAACTGAGGTGAGAATGCTTAAGGGACTTGCCCAGAGCCTTGCAGCTAGTAAATATCTAAGGTCAGATTTTAATTCAGGGTTTCCCAACTCTATGTCCAATACTTTGTTCACTGAACAATCTAGTTTCATAAGGTTCTATTAAAGTACCATTGTTGGGGTACTCAGTGTGAGTCATATAGTTGCCTCTGAGAGAATTCAGGACTTAAGCTTCTCCAAATCAAGTAAAGGGACTTATTAAGATTCACACAATCAGCAAGCTAGCCTTCATGAAGAAGTTAGCAACATGGCAAAGCAAGACAAAGATTTTTAGAGTAAAGATTTATTGAGGTTTGTGGTCCAATGTCCTACTCTGCATCCTGTTGGTACTACTTTCTTATTGGCTGATTTCATTGACATATCTAAGCCAGGTGATATGGTGACCAGGACTGCTTGTTGCTATAGTGATTTCTATGGGGTTTGGGACTTGGGGCAACAATTAGAATCACGTCACTATTTTCATGACATTTTAAGAGTTATAAAGTGATTTTCTTATAGTAATGCCATGAAGAAGATTGTAAAATAATAGAGTAAATATACATTGAAATAAACAGAGTTAAGAAAACAATATGCAGACTAACAACAATAATATAAATAGAAAGAGAACAACCATGGACCAAAAAAATAAATAAATAAATGTAACAAAATTAGAAAGATTATGAAACAATACACTCAATTGAAATTTTGTGGAAATAAAAGATCCACAGGATTACATAGGACACATTTTCAAACTTTTCCAATTATATTGGTGCTGATATTTTTTTTTCTCTTTGAAAAATGCTATTTAACATGGAATGGCTCTTGGAGGGGAAGAAAGGAATACTTAGGATAATCATATTCAAAAGATTAATTACAAATTTTATTTTAAAATAGAAAAAAGAAATATGAGGTCAGGGATGAAGAAAAGGCAATTGTGTACAAAGATTCATCACTCAGTAAAAGAGTATGGGTGATACATGTAGGATAGAGAGTCTTAAAAAAAAATCAGTCAATCACTGATGCATTCTTGGTGGAGTTGTGAATGAATCCAACCATTCTGGAGAGCAATTTGAAATTATATTCAAAAAGTTATCAAACTGTGCATAACCTTTAATCCAGCAATGTTAATAGTGGGCTTATATCCCAAAGAGATCTTAAAGGAGGGAAAGGGACCAGTATGTGCAAAAAATATGTGTGGCAACCCTTTTTGTAGTGGCTAGAAACTGGAAATTGAATGGATGCTCATCAATTGGAGAATGGCTGAATAAATTGTGGCATATGAATATTATGAAATATTATTGTTCTATAAAAAATGACCAACAGGATGAATACAGAGAAGCTTGGAGAGACTTACATGAACTGATGCTAAGTGAGATGAGCAAAACCAGGAGATCATTATACACTTCAACAACAATACTACATGATGATCAATTCTGATGGATGTGACTCTCTTCAACAATGAGAGGATCCAAATCAGTTTCAATTGATTTGTAATGAACAGAACCAACTACACCCAGAGAGAGGACTGTGGGAACTGAATGTGGATCCCAACATAACATTATCACTCTTTTCATTGTTGTTCGCTTGCATTTTGGTTTCTTACTCATTTACTTTTTTTTATCTGATTTTTTCTTTTGTAGCAAGAGGATTGTATAAATATGTTTCTACATATTAGATTTAACAAATATTTTAACATATTTAACATATACTGGATTGCTTGCCATCTAGGAAAGGGCGTAGAGGGGAGGAAGAGAAAATCTGAAACATAAGGCTATGCAAGGGTCAATGTTGTCAAATTATCTGTGCATATGTTTTGAAAATAAAAAGCTTTAAAAAAAAAGTTTAAATCAGTCAGTAGGCATTTATTAAATATTTATTAAATGGCTATTAGTATATGAGATACTGGAGAAATACATATATATGTATATATATGTATATATACACATATATAGATACATAGATATAGATATACACAGACATATATAAAATACATATAATACATACTATATATAATCTCTATATAGCTATATCCATCTATTCATCTACCTATCCCTTCATCCATCTATTTATCTGAAACAGTCCTTGCATTCAAGAAACTTACATTATATTGATGAAAAAACATGTACACATATAAGAATAGCTAAAATATATGCAGAGTAAACTAAAGATTATTTTAGTGAAAGGAGCAATAGAAGTTGAGGGGATTTCTTATGGCCCCATGTAGGAAGGGATACCTTAGCTTTAAAAACATCCAGGTAATGCAGTGGATAGAATGGCATCTTTGAAATTAGAAGGACCTAATTTTAAATCTGACCTCAGCCATGTGTGACCCTGTGTGTCTCACTTAACCCTGCTTGATTCAGTTTCCTCATCTATAAAATGATCTGGAGAAGGAAATGGCAAACTGCTCTAGGACCAAAAAAACTGGAAATGGGTCATGAAGCATAAGGCATGTCTAATCAACAAAACAACAGAGGCATACTAAGAGAAGGAAGAGAGAAAGGAAGTATTATGACAAATTGAGAGATTGCCTTAGCAAAGGCGCAAAGACAGTAGACAGAATTTGGTATTTTGCCAAACACTGCCAGCCTTATCTATGAACTGCCTACAAACTATCTGCTAAGGGGGAAAGTCATTTTATAATTTGAATGGGATCAAGCCCAGAGCAGCAGAAAATGGGAACTCCTAACTGATGAGATGAGTCAGAGATGCAGGGAACTCCTTAAACCACTGTGAAAAATTCAGAGCAAATATGCAAACCTGGTAACATCTTCATTCTTTAGAGTTAGTCTCTATTTTCCTGAAAATACAGTCTTTTTCTACTGTCAGGCTTCCCACGCAGCATTATGTTATGAGACTGTCTATGGTTCAGTTCTGTGTTGGTAATAATAACAACAATAGCTAGCAGTTACATAACACTTTAAGGTTTGCAAAGTATTTTCCATATATTATCCCATTTGCTTGTCACAAACATCCTGGGAAGTGATAATATTTACCCCCCATTTGTCTTATAAGGAAACCAAGGCTTAGAATGGTTAAATAATTTACACAAGACTACACAGGTAATGAAAGTCTGAAGCTGGTTTTGAATTCAGATTTTCCTTTTCCAAGTTCAGCCTTCTGTCTACTATACTATATATCACTAGGTTTTCTTAATAGTGGAACCCGTAATTTTAAAAAATGAATATTTAATAATTGTTTTTGTTCTACATGGGACCAAAGCTTCCATTCTGTGGTCCCAACAATCTCTTTCAATAATAGCAATTAAAAAAAAAAAAGCTATGATGCTGAATGCTATCTCACTCAAAGAAAAAGGCTGGAATTGATTTTATTACTATCTGAGTCTCAATTGTGGAAGTCAAGAATTTTCTGAACCTTTTAGCAACTGCTTTTTTGTTGTTGGCTGTTTTATCCTTGTGCTTGAGTTATCATATATTATTGTCACACATTATCTTTCCATTGAAATTTTTTGAATAGTATAAAATAATGAATAGTCATGATTTGCAGAAATAAGGGCTCTAACAATTAGAGATAAATAATTAGAGTAGCACTAATGGGAAGGAATTTAACTAATGTTAAAAAAGAAGCACATAGTCATGCATGTATGCCTGGATGACTCTAGATGCTAGATTTTTAAAAAGTAATCTGTTAGTTTTGGTCAGAAATCTTAGTCAACAATGCACCTGAGACATTAATAGGTAGATGATATTTTAAAACATGGCTAGTGTGTCATATTATCCACTATTCTAAGCTTGCACTATTCTAAACTTGTTCAAAACAGTTTGTCAGGCCACAGAAATTTGTATTCAATAGTCAAGTTTGTGTCAGAACTTTCTATACTCAGTACTGTCATAGCAATGACACATCTATGACAGGGAGACTCAATAACCTGGAGAAACTCAATTCCTGGAAAGCTGCTAGGGTTCTGTGGCTCTAATATCAATAGCATCTGAATTATTTTTACTGTTTGTTGGAATTGGGTTTCATTTATGGGTTATGATTCCTAGCTATATGATGCCTTAGAGCTTCCAAAATCCAATCACTTCTGAATAAACTAACAAGCAGGAAATCCATGATCTTCAGCTGTGTTTATTGAATTTATCCTATTTTAATAATTCCTTTCCTCTCCTCCTTTCATTGAGCTAAGGTAGCTTTATTTTTAAAATAAATTTTACATCATATTAATAAGTAGATGAAACCATTTATTCTTAGATTAAAAGTGTTTGCTATTTGCAGAATTTATAATGGTAGAAAGAATGAAAAAAAAAAAAGAAGTAAGGAGTCAGGGAGGCTGGCAGAAGCCAATAGACATTTAGATATGAAAGATGAAAGACTATAAAATCTGCTTTTCTATATTGGGAATCAGAGAACCTGTATTTCATTCAGGATTCTGCTTCTTATTAAGTAGTGTGATTTTGCGTAAGCCTGTTTTTCTGTTTGAGTCTCCTTTTCTTCAGCAACATTCAAGTATATCCAGTAGTAGATGGAAAGTGAGGGTTTGGACTAAATTAGTGATATTTGAGTTCCAGATTTTATAAATCGTGTGGGAGTAAGAAAAAAATTAAACACATAATGGCCTATTTTAAAAGAATTAAGCATTTCATTTTACTCATTATTGGCACTTAATAAATATTTGTTAGTGAATGTTATTTATGCTATCTACTTCTTTTCTTTTTTCATGTTTGCAATATACATGAGATAAGTAGAAACCTGACTGTCATATACTGGATGGTATATGTAAATTGCCTTACAGTAACAAAAAAACATTTCCTCTCCTGGATCATTGCCTTGTCATGGTGGAAGGCTTGCATAGCTCAGTGAAGTAAGGAACCCTAATCAGGGTTACCCAAGATGGACAGATCACAGTAGAGAGTTCAGACGAAAAGTGATCCATTTGAGAAAGAAATGGCAAACCACTTCAATATTTTTGTCAATAACTCCCTTTGGATAGTATTAAAATGATAAAAGATATGACATCAAAAGATTATTTATTTAATTTATATGCAGAATACATCACACAAAATGCCAAGCTGGACAAATCAAAAGCCGAAAATTAAGGTTGCTAGGAGAAATAATCAGCAACCTCAGATGTGCAGACAATACTATACTGATGGCTGGAAGTGAAGAAGAATTAAGAAGCCTCTTTATGAGGGTGAAAGAGAGGAATGGGAAAGCTGATTTGGAATTTAACATAAAAAAACAAAAATAAACAAACAAACGAAAACAAACAAAAAACACTAAGATCTTGGCAATTGATCCTATCACTTCCTAGCAGAGAAAGGGAGAAGAACTGGAAGCAGGTGGGCTCAAAGATCACTGCAGTCAGTGACTGCAGCCCTGAAATTAGAAGATTCTTGGAAGGAAAACAATGGCAAATTTGTCCAGCATACTAAAAAACAGAGACATCACCTTCCTAACAAAGGTCTATATATTCAAAGTTGGATTTTTTTTTTTTTCAGTAGCAATATATGGCAGCAAGAGTTGTTCTATGAGGAAAGCTGAGCAAGACTTTTGAGTTGTACTGGAGAAGGCTTCGGAGAATCCCTTAGAAAGCAAGAGATCAAATCAATCAATAATTAAGGAAATTGATTTAGATTACTGTTTGAAAGCTTATACTATAAGCTATATATATACTATAGCTGAAGTTTAAATAGATTGCCCACATAATAAAACAGAACTCATTGGAAGAGATATTAGGATATTGGGAAAGATTGAAAGCAAAAGGAGAAGGTGATGGCAGAGAATGAGATGAATAGATAATGTCATGGAACAAATGAACAAGAGCTTGGACAGACTTTAGAAAGTTGTGGAGGGTAGAAGGGGCTGGCATGCTGTGGTCCATGGGGTCACAAAGAGTCAGACATGACTAAATGAATGAACAAGAAAAAAACATTTTCATGTCTTATGAGAAACAGAATCCTGTAATGGAAAGCATGCTGGGCTTGGAGTCAGGAGATACCTAAGCTTAATTCTGTCTTATTTAGTTTCTTTGAACCTCAATCTCCTTATCTGTAAAATGGGCATAATATTACTTATCTCATGGGATTGTGTAAAAATCAATGAGAAAATGCATGTAATTTTGCAAAACATAAAAATTCTATATAAATGAGAATTATCATTTACATTATCAATTTTGATACATGTATTGTTTCATAACTCATTCTACCTACTCCTCCAATTCAAAGTATAGGTCCTATTGGGCAGTTATCCCAGGTTCAAAGTACTCTGTGAATCTACATTCAATAAAATGTAATTTGCAAGCCCCAGCTGAATTATTTTCTTTTAATAGTGAAAGGATAAATTAGTTGAAAGCAAAGGTATTTAATTAAGAGGTAGAATAAGTAATGTTTTCCCCCTATAAGGATGAACCACCCTTATTTACAAATACATGTAACGTTAGTGCTAAGTGAATACATATAGAGAAATACATAAGGAGCACATTGATTTATTGTGTGTGAGGAGATGGGTATAAACATAGTTATTTGTGATTAGAGCATATAGGAGGAGAGGTCAGTCCAATCTCAGGTGTTGCAGGGCCTCAGATGTCTAATAGCAATGTCATCATGCTACTTCTCCGAGTAACAGGGGTGAAAATGTGTCCCCTTTAATCTGCAAAATAATCATTCTGAAACTGTCCTCTTTAAAAGAAGGAAGATTTGGAGTCTCAGGTTCTCTGGAAAAGCATATCTCCCCAGACAAGTTAAGCTTTGTCATTCAGTTGAAGATCTTGGGCAAACAACTCCCCCATTGATCTTTTGGGGTAGGCCTGGATCTTCAGGAAATTCCAGACTTTGAAAAAAAAAAAAAAGGCATTCAAAATAATTTCATTCAATTGGAGATCTGGGCCTGATATTGAGTAGTTGAAACTTCAAGATAAGTATCAAGGCCTGGGGGCATTGATTCTCTTTTCAACTGGAAGCCTTAATCTCAGACTGTTATAAAGAACAATTCTAAACGCCAAATCCTTGCAGAAGTCTGAAGGAGGAGTATACTTTGCCAAGGACCTCTTCTCTTGGCATAGCTGCCTACTAGGACTCCTGCCCACTGTGAAGAGGCCTTCTTCTCAGTGATAACCTGTTATTTCTCTGCCAGGACCCCTTGCCTCTCAGAAGTCTGTCTTCCTAGCTGACTTCTCAGTGTCAATAAATTCCCCTTTTGCCATTCAAACTTTTCGGGTTCATGAATTCTTTTCACATTGGACCTTCGCCTCCTACCAAAGCGGAGATTCTCACATTAATTCTCTACCACTAGAACAACATCTCTAGGAATGCACTCCACCAGTCTCAGAAGTCATTATTAAATATATGTTTCTATTTCACTGAATTTACTTGACTCTTATGTCTTCCAGACACTGCTAGTCATCCCTAGATGCTGCTTGGTTGGACATGTAGTTTGAATTTCTGGTTAAAATCATTGCCCATCTCTTAAAGAAAGAGCTCTTTCAGCTTAAGTAAACCTCAGAGGCTTTCTCCTACTCTTTTTTTAGGCTAGCAAAAAGCCTCTTTCCTTAAAATCTTGGCTGCTGGGACCTCTTATGTCCCAACCAGAATGAGATTAGTACAAGCCTCTTGAGTATGCAAAGCAGAGGCCTCCTGGTTAGTTAATCTTTCCTTTGAATTCTTCTTTCTGGTTCAGGGACTTTATTTCTTCTGCCAAAGAACTTTATATTATGATATATAGTTTAGAAGTCTCCACATTGTCCTTCTCTGATAAATTAGAACATAAGCCAGGTGTAGTTACTTGTCCAATAACCACCAAAAATTTCTGGGGTTTAGGATTTCTCAATTATTTACATTATAATTAACTAAGATGACCTAAACCTATGGCAAACCCAACTGTTCTAATTCATTGTTCATCTTAAAGTTTTATTGATTTTCTACTCTACATTTATATCATTGTCAGCTCCAGTAGAATTCTCATTTATAACAAATAAGCATACATCAAAACTAAAAAGGGACTTTTCTTCATGCACATGATGTAGCTTGGTGGAGTATTTAATTCAAGTATTGTCCTCACTTTATAGATGGGGAGATTGAGCTAATAAGAGATCAAATTATTTACCCAAGATCACATAATTTGTAAATAATGTAAATGAGATTTTGAATCTCAGTACAAATCTTGCATATATTTCACCATATCAAAATGTTTCTCATAATTTTTCCACTCTAGGCATTGTTTTAAATTGGCACATTAAAGTACTGTCTATTGTTATATACCTTTAAAACTAAGTTTAAGGTAGAGAATGAAAAAAAAAAAGCTATTTAGTTTATTTATATCATGTCTAAAACTTGGTTCTAGAAGAATAGAGAGATAATGAATGCTTTTATGTATTACAATCACATGATTTAGAACTGGGGAAAAAAACACTTTAATCATAAAATTCTTCATTTTACAAATATATACATATATAATGTGTGTGTGTGTTTTAGATAAACTATGTCCCCAATAATTTAAAGTTTTGTTCAAAATAGAATGGATAATCATTAGAAGATTCCAATTTTAAGCTCAGGTCCATTTGAAGAGGGAACCCCCAAACTGAAAATACTTAAAAGAGAAAAACCTCCTTTGACTCTGCCTCAGTGAGGGCACTCCACCCCAAGCACAAACAGTTTCATCTTTGTTATCTGAGTGGGGTTGGCTCAGTCCTGAAATCCATTGAATTCAATTCAAATTCTAACCCTAGCTGAAACCCAGCAAGGAGCTCTCTTCAGCTTGTAACCAAAACCTGCTATTATAAAAGAGCCAAACTAAAACCCTCTCTTTGCAGAGGGTCCAAACATGCCAACACCATGCTTGGCATCCCAAGGACTCTGCCCACTGGAATAATGTTTCCAGTGCCTTCCTCTCTTTATATTGACTTTAAAATCAATAATATTTTTTTTGTCAAGGTAATCGAGATAAAGTGATTTGTCCAGAGCCACACAGCTAATAAGTGGCAGATATCTGAGACTAGATTTGAACTCATGGCCTCCTTTCTTCAGGGTCAGTGCTTTATCCACTAGACTATCTAGCTGCCTCTGAACTTTCTTCTTTTTAAAAGAGAAAACTGGGTGCAGTATCTACCCCTAGACTTGAGATTACTACTTTGGTTTACCTTAAAGCTTATCTCTTCAGCACCAAAAGGTGTTATATTCAGTACCTTACAACCAGTGAAATAAAATAGATGGTGAAATGTATGTGTATATGCATCAAGCCTTCAGAAAAAAATATAGAAGGAAATATGTTTTATGATCATATTGATTAGTGGTGGGAAAAATTAGAGAACTTTCTTATAAACCAGCTATTTGAATTCACACTCAGCTTCTTACAATCCATATAGACAAATGAAATGGAATCAGAATATTTTGAACCCTATAACTGATATAGTATAGCTGAGTATATTTACTTGTCTAGATTGTTAATATGTTAACATGTAATCCACAAAACAGGGTAAAAGATTTTAAAAATTAGACCAAACATCTCCTCTGCTCCCAAAAGCATCATCAAATAATTATCTTGACTGATTTTTAAATGAATGAGTCATTTTTCCCAACATGTGAACACAATTTGAGACGCAATTTTTATCCATGTTATGTCCTCATTTTGACTTCTTTGTTGCTATATCTCTGCTAAGAAAGAGTTAACTATCCTGATGTGGTGAGAGTACATTCTCCTTCCTGAATATTGTAATCTAACTTGTAATATCCCTGTTGCCTTGAGCTTTGGGGTGATTTGTTATTCTATCCTTCAACCAAACTCAGCACAACAAATCAAACCACTGGTTTCAATTTGCATTGTTGGGGCTGGTGGCATGAAAAATAGTCCTGTAACTACTCTAGAAAAGATTACTCAGGAATTACAATGATGAAAAAGAAAAGCCCACTATTCTCAGTCCTTGTTTGCATTTCTTTTGCAGAAATGTGTTGTCCCCTTTTATGGCAAAGCCTTGACAATTTGAATATTCTGGGACTCAGAGAAAGAAAGCAAAAATTGCTATCTGACCTTGAAAAAAAGAAAAACCTAAAGCCCCATATCTTGAGAACCAAGGATGAATATCTTTGGAATGCAATTCTAAAGGGGTGTAGACTAGCTCTGAAAAGCAATAGCTTATGAAATTCTGGGCAATTGTCACTTTGCACAATGAGGCTATGGTAATTGATTTTTTTGTTGAACACTATTTACAAGGGATAGAATTTTCTTCTCCTTATTTAGCTGTAGGAACAAAAGAGAATAAGTTACTAATTGTATAAAGGTTAGTGTCCACTTAGCAATAGGATTAAATCTATGAATCATCATTTCTATCATACAGATAATGAATAATGGAGGGATTCCTATCATGGAAGAGTGCAGCACAAACTTAGTATATTATATTATATGGATAATAACACCAGCACCATTATATGCACAAGAACTATCTCAGAAGAATTCTAAAACAATTTATAGATTTGTTTTTAATCAATCTTCATAACATTCCCATGGGGTGTAGAATCAGATAGCATAACCTCATTTTCATGACCAACTTTAGGCAAAATGGTGAAGTAGGGAAGACTGTCTTTGATGTATCACCCACTTGACCTACTTTCCCCCAGCCTCTCCTTTGCTCCTACTTTGCTTACTACCCACTATTTTAAGGAAGGACATCTTAAAAAAAATAATAATAATTATAACTTTTTATTGACAGAACCCATGCCTGTGTAATTTTTTACATTATCCCTTGCACTCACTTCTGTACCGACTTTTCCTCTCCCTCCCTCCACCCCCTCCCCCAGATGGCAAGCAGTCCTATACATGTTAAATATGTCACAGTATATCCTACATACAATATATGTGTGTAGAACCCAATAGTTCTCTTATTGCACAGGAAGAATTGGATTCAGAAGGTAAAAATAACTCGGGAAGAAAAACAAAAATGCAAGCAGTTTGCATTAATTTCCCAGTGTTCTTTCTTTGGGTGTAGCTGCTTCTGTCCATCATTGATCAATTGGAACTGAATTAGATATTCTCTTTGTTGAAGAATTCCACTTCTATCAGAATACAGGAGGAACTTCTTTTTAAAGGTTTTTTTTTTTTTTTTTTTTTATTACCTATTTCCAACACTTTGAGAGGAGGGTAAGAAAGGAAAAAGAGGGAGAAGAAAAGAAAATGAAAAGACAGAGGGAGGGAGGGAAGGAAAAAGGAATGAAGGAGGAACCAGAGGAGAGAGACAGAGAGAGAGAGAAAAGAGAGAGAGAGAGAGAGAGAGAGAGAGAGAGAGAGAGAGAGAGAGAGAAAGAAAATGGTGAGTGTAAGTATGAGAGATATAAAATGCTGTGGCCCTGTATTTTAGAAATACTTTAAATTTATTTAACAATTTAAAAAATGGCTTTAATTTGTAAAATTGTATCATTTTGGATAAGTGAATATTTTCAGGCAGGGTAATTAAGATATTTCAAATACCTAGGTGAGTATTCATTTAAAAAGGTCATTGTCCATTTCAAAGTTTTATTGATTCTCTGCTCTACATGTATATCATTGTCAGCTCCTAATGAATCCCAGCTCTATCCCATCTCCAGTAGAATTCTCATTTATAACAAATAAATATAAGCAGGAAGAACTAGTCAGCACATTGGTCACATCTGAAAAGATATACTTTATTCCCTACTAATTGTCCATTATGTCTCAGAGGAAATGTGGAAAGTATCCTTCATCATCATTCCTCTGAAGTGAAGATTGGTCACTTCTACTATGTTTATTGAATTGGATGGAGCAAAGGGCTAGGAAGTCTTTCTGTGTCCTTTTCCTTTTACATTATTTTGGTTATCCTAGGAATTATTCTCTTGGTTAATTCAGCTTTTCTTCAGTTTACCACATTTATCATTTCTTATAAAATGTTAATTTTCCATTACTCTAACATTCTATAATTAGTTCAACCTTTCGCTGATCTTTGAACACCCTCTTTCTGTTTACTTCTTTACTATTTCAAAAATATGCTGCTTCCATATCCCATCCCTCTTACTCTCAGCACCAACTTACCTATTCTGCATCCCTCATTTTCATAGTTCCATTGATCCTAGATTGAAAAACACCTTAAAACTTTTTGTTTCATTTACCCAATTTGTTTATAGCCTAAAATAAAATAATAATTAATTTAAGTATTACTCCTCAACTCTGTTCTGTCTGGACCCAATCTACAAATTCCTAAGAATAGTTTCTTTTTAATTATTATTACAACCTAAATTCATATATTCAGTGCATGTATGACTCCATGTTTATCCAGGTTATATGTGAGAAAAGTGGTTTCCTTGACTTAAACTCACAAGGAAAAGACTTTCATTTCTTCACTCAAAACCAAGCAGAATGAAGAACATAGGACAAAGAAATGTCAGTCATAATTCTAGTTATGCATAAGTAAAAGGCACACAACCTTCCCCTACTTAGCCTCAAATTAATGATACAGTATAAAGTACTGGATTCTCTCTGGTCTTTGTAAAGTAGTTCCCAAAATAAAGTATTCACATACTATAGTGATAGACTTCAAAGTACAAAGTCCCAAAGCCGGGGGTAAATAAGAGTACTTCTTTGTGAATGTATTATTATACTGTGTAATATTCATTTTGTAAAGGAAAATAACAATATTATGTGTTCTTTTTCATCAGACCAATGAAACAGTTTTGACTATCCCCCCCAACTGTAATTCTTCTGGACACCATCAATGTTATCATCTTTCTTCTATTTCCTTGATCTTTGTACATAAATTGGAGCTTGGTTGAACTCCAAAGTTCTGAGCAGGTTAATTGAACCATAAGGCTTAAGAAAGCCATTCTGATTAAGGGAAACAAATAGTGTAGTGTACATAAATGATAAAGTCCTCTATTCCCTTTTGAAAATTGTTAAATGTTTCAATGATGGAATTGTCTCCATGGCTTTGGAAACACTTGTGATTTGGATCTCTTTGAATCACTTTTAAAGTTTTTTCCTGTTCTGAAATTATATTTGCATTAAATTATGCAGCATTTTGAGAGTTACTAGACATTAACTAGACATTAAATCTGAGGTAATGTTTTTCATTTTTATGATAAATTCATTTTGTTGCAGTGTCCTTTGTAACACAATATACAAATTATCTATTGACTGTGTTAATAAAATTCCCTGTTTCAATATTAAAGCGCCTTAAGATAAATTCCATTATTCTTTAATTTGTAAGCTATACCCCAAAGGTTTGTGGAATGTTTATATATTATTTGGAAATAAAATGCTAATAATGTGTACACTTCATTTTATTATCACTGAGAGATAAGAAGAAAAAATTAATTTAAGAAGCTGATTAGCAAATAATAATAACACAATACTAATAAATCCCTTCATTTGTTGCCCACTGTCAGTAAACAGATAAGGCAAACTGAAAGTTTACTGAATCATTTAGAAGTAGAAGATTGGATACTTTCATAGCTTTAAATTTACATTAAAGAAATGTAAAAATATTATTATTTTGATATTTGCATATACTTTAAATTGTTGTCCCTGTAAGAAACAAATGGTCAGGAAGTCCATCTCTGCAAATTCCTATATTTTAGAAAAAGATAAAGGATTAAGAAAGGATAGAGATTTTTTCCACTTGTGACTACTTTTTGCCTGAAATATTTTTACATGACCCCAGATATATAGGAAGATAAAATAGGTATATAAACCAAAATTTACTAGTAACAAATAATAACTTCATGGCCCCTACAATTCAATTACAAGATCCTCTATAGATTGTGAACCATAATTTAAGAAGCTGGGCTTTAGAGGATAGAAGAAATGACTCAAGAAAGAAGTCAAACAGGAGAAATTTCTGAAGATAATAAAGATTGTCACCACCTATGTAAAGAGGATGGCAGGTGGAAGAATGTGATTCAGAAGAAAAACAAGAGAAAGTCAAACTACTGAAGCTTGAAAACAGTTATGATGTTATTTTCATAGAGCTTGGATCTGGACCTATATCACCTATTTTATGAAATGATAAAGAAAATCAATCAATGACATTAGATTCAAAGAAATATTTTGCAGTTCTCAAAAAGGGACTATACATCATGATGTTTCTTGATTTCCTGTTGAAGAATGCAGAAGTAGCCACAGAGAGATCTGACATGCCAATTAGAAGAAAGGTTATCTTATGGAAAGTAAAGCCAAGATGTAACGGGAAGTCTGCTGAGACCTATCAAACCTGATAACTGCTGCCCAGTTCCAGTGACAGTAATTGTTAGCTATTTTTCTATTTTTAAGTCCTTGGTTGGAAACTCGAATTGCAAGAGAAAGGGAATTAACATCTGAATCTTACTTTCGATTTTATAAAATATGATAGAAATATTATCAAATTTTATATTTCTGCCAACCTTATTTGAGTATTGTTATCTAATTCTGATTTAATAATTCTCTATCTTGAGCTATATTTTCAAATACCTCTTCAATACACATGGAATAATTCTCTATCTCCAAAATATAACAACTCTACATTAGTATTATTATTTCTGTTACGCAAATGAGCAAATTGAATCTTACAGAAATTATGACTTGATACCTAAAGGTACTGATTGACTTCAAACTCTAATGACTCATTAATATGACATAGTTCCTAAAGACAAAACAAATAATGAAGCTGGTTGGTGGCAAAGTATGTATATATATATATATATATATACTATATATATTATATATATATATAATAATATAACTTTCCTCCAAGGGTTGTTTTGAGTGAAGAACAAAAAAATAGCTGTTGTTATTATAATAAATATTAATATGATCTAAAACAAATAAATATGAAATACAGAGTATATATATATATATGCACAGAAACATTATTATTTTGCCATCCTGTCTTCCTCTGGACACATTACAAATTCTAGATTTCTTTCCAAAAATTTGGCATTCAGAAGCAAATGAACAATCTAGATATGGTCTGATCAGTACTGAATATAGAGGCATGAGACCTTTCCCTTGCCATAGATATTATATTTATGTGCTTAAGATCATGTTAAAAATAATTATATGTATAGGTCATTGTTCTTGATTGTACGCTTATTTATTTTGCCTTTTAGAGTATCATATCTCAAGCTATATTCTTGTTTATAGTTATTTCCAGGTTTGTGATTCTAAAATAGTTTGAAGAAGGATTTGAATTTATGATTTCCTGACTCTAAGTTAAATACTTTATATACTGGGTCACCTATCTGGATGAAAGGATGAGTAATCTAAAGATAAAAAGGGTTTAATCATCATCTCCAACTATCTAAAACACTGCAAGATGTAAAAAGGGGTTGATTTATTCCATATTCCTTCAGAACATAAGAACTGGGATTATGAGGTAGGAGTTAGACTGAGGAAGAAATTCCTAACAGCCATAGCTGTCTGGACTAGAATATCTTGTACCATGAAGTAATGAACATTTCTCAGTAGGAAGTGTTCAAGCTGAAAATGAGTATTTGGGGTAGATGCAATAGAGGGAATTGATGAATTGGTATTGAATGGATGAACTAGCTGATTGTGAAGGACCTTTCCAACTCTGATTCTGTAATTCATTATTGAACTATACTCTCAATTATTACTTAAATACACATGGAATAATTTTCCAGATAACAACTGTGTCATTAAAAATGTGCAACTTAACTTTTGAATCACTAAGGTACCCAAATCAAAACTTATTAAGTATTACTATAGTTCTCTCTATGTACTATAGAAAGGATAAATGCATTTTCCAAAAACTGCCAGTGAATATCACAAGATTCAGAGGTTTAGAACTGAAAGGGACATTATGGATCATGTAGTTCAATCTCCTCACTTGTAATTGAGGAAACTGAGACACAGAAGTTAAATACCTAGATAGTTTAAGTGATAGAGCTATCATTTGAACTTCTGACTAAAGAAACTATACTATTTCTATTGCCCTAGATTACTTTAACATAGGACAATGTGCTTCAACAAGTCACAATAATATAGTGTCCTGTGTAAACATACATAGCCAAAATCCTGGAAGGGCCAAATCTTGTTTCATTATGTCTTCTTGCTAAGGTCATTCTCTATCGCCTGCTTTGCTATGATTATTATTAGTTGTTAAATGTTTCTGAAACATCAGTATGGCTTCAATAGATATTCCTTTTGTTGGAATATTGACATTACCCTAGAATTGAACAAGAAGATGGGCTCGATTGTGCCTTTAAGAAAATATGCAGTGCTTTTAATGATTCGAAAATTGTCTTTTAAAATATTTTATTTTTAACTTTAACATCAGAAAAAGTATATTTCTTTCTACTTGGTTTTAAGAAATGTTTCTCATTATTTTTGAAATAGTGATCCTTGTCTGTACTTCTTTTAAATCTCCTGTTCTCTTCTGTGAATTTATATTTAAAAGTATGTTTTAGTAGTCCTTTTTGTTCTTGATATCTTACTCTCCTCCGTTAATTACCAAGAGGAAGAAAATTTAAAAAGAAAACAAATGTACATAGTGGCCATGTCCAGAAATGTGTGTCTCTTTCCATACATTGCATATAGCTTATCGCTATCAGGAGGTGGGTAATATTCTTTATTATGTCTGGACACATGGCTGGTCATAACATTGTTTTAAGTGGTTTTTCTTCACAATATTATTGACCTTGAGTGCATTGTTCTCCTGGTTCTGTTTACTTCAATCTGCATCATTTTATGGACAGACTAAGATACTCTGATATCATCTTTATTTTCATTTCTAATAGCACATTAACATTATATTGAATTACCCCCTTTTAGGTGCTAGGTCATTTATTTTCTTTTTACTTTCTTTTTTAATTCATCTTTGGTATCAGGAAATTTGTTTTATTATTGAGTATTTCATCCCTAATTTTACTCTCCCTGTTAATCAGCCCCCCAATTCTCCCAACTACTATTTATTTCCCTGTGTTAGATTTGTTGTATTCCTACACCAGATTGTGTGTGTGTGTGTGCGCGCATGCACGTGTACCTGTGTTTTCAACCTTTCTTTGCTTTCAGCTAACAGATTTGCCCATTCCTCCATTCCTTCATCTGTATATGTATACTTTTCTTCTCAAGCTCCTTAGATGTGAGAAAAAAATTCTGTCCCCTTCTTTCCTCTTTCTTCACTAGTAGATTTATTTCATCCTCCATTCTCTTCCATCTTAAAACCCTCAGAACAGAATGAATCCACCCAAAGATATTCTGTCTTATTGAATTTCCTCTATACCCTTTGAGGAGGTTGTGAAAGAACACTCCTTTCTTCTCCCCCATTAGAATGTTACTACTACAGCAGCATACATGTAATGACCGCATATTTAAAATCAGCCGGAGTCAGGAATTCAGGTTAAGGGAAAAATCTTCAATCTTTATTGAAGTGAAGAGGTGAAAAAGGATTGCGATAGCAATATGGGCAAGAAAGATTGTGATAGCAACATGGGCAGCTGCAACAGGAAACCAGCTAACAGAGGGGGATCTGAGCTGAAAAGCTGTTGCAATGGGAATGCAAGCAGTCTCTCCTTCCCCTTCCTTTTCCACTCCCCTGCCTCCACCCACCAAAATCGTCATTTCCTATACAACACATCAGGACTTGCACAGAGAGTGGGCAGGGCCATTCTTTCTCCAAGCTTATATATCAATAGAGTATGGTCCAATTACTATTTAGCCTCATGTGCTTGGGACCTCAGTGCATCAACTTGAGCCTCAGCCCAT
This sequence comes from Antechinus flavipes, assembly GCF_016432865.1. Classification (NCBI taxonomy): domain Eukaryota; kingdom Metazoa; phylum Chordata; class Mammalia; order Dasyuromorphia; family Dasyuridae; genus Antechinus; species Antechinus flavipes. The sequence continues at coordinate 143,356,685 of NC_067398.1, read as the reverse complement.
TACACATACAGTTCCTTTGAATTTTGCTCAAATAAATTTACCTGTTTCTTTTTACTTTCTTATTCAAAAGATCCTACTCATTTCTGAAAATGCTAACACCTATTTTCTTATTTGATTCTTATAATACTCCCGGAATATAGATACTGTTATTATCTCTGTTTTATATTAGAAAAAAAATAAAGTTCATTAATTTGTTCATGGTCATAGAGCTAGGAAATCTCTAAAGCATTTGAAGTCAAATCCTCCTGTTGCCAAGTTCAGAGTCTTATACTCTGTGCTACCAGGCAGCCTCAAATCCATTAAAAGTTTATTTTTTCTCTACTGTATGATTTTACTCCACCTTTACTAATTCTTCGATAGAAATCCCTCTCCATCCCCAAAAGCTTTTTCTTAAAATAATGATCTATCTTTTTTGTTTTGTTCCAATTATTATGCACAGATGGAAGCCATAAAATATCTTTCTCTCTAGTTGGAAGGAAAGTATAAATGCATAAAGAATCACTTGGTATGGGTTAAATGATGTTAAGGAAGCAAAAGAAAGTGAAAATAATTGTATTTTGGTATGCATTCTCAATCCTAAAAGGGACTTGAAAGATCATCTAATCCAACATTCTTCCAACGCATGAAAAATCTAAAGTGCAGAGAGAGGGGAAATTACTTTCCAGGTCTAAAATCCAGGGTGCTGGAGTATAATCCCAATTCCTTGCCGATTACAGCATGTTTCCTTTTCACAAAACCCTCCTTCTAAGTATCCCCCTGCTCATTACTGTGAAATCAGTTTCCTTTCATATGCCATTCAAATAGGTGAGTTTGTTTTGAGGTATTAAAATATATTATATTGATTTTTTTTTCCTGTCAGTCATTTACATAACTAAAAAGGCTAATTTATCAAGGTCAATTTCATTCATTCCCCTTTAATAGATTCACATTCATTTCACTAACACAATTTTGTAATTTATTTATGATGCATATTTGGAAATTTGCTAGGACGGTGATTTCCCAGGGATCACAGAAGCCATGTGAATAGTGAACTTGCATATTCAACAGACAAGTGACCATATTCATAGAAAATACATTCTATATTGTATAGTTAATACTATAGTAGCCTTTTTATAACGTTTTGCAAAGCATTTCATGAATATACTATTTTATCCTTTCAAATGTGGGAAATAGGTGCTATTGCTAACTCCATTTTACAAATGAAGAAACTGAGACCAAGAAATATTAAATAATTCATCCTTGGTCTCAGCTAGTAAAATGTATGAAGCCAGGTTTGAATCTTCCTGACTCCATGTTTAACATTCTAACTATTGTCCCATCTAGAGGTATCTTAGATTATAGAACATAAGCTCCTCCAGATTACAGATCAAAAGCTTTTCCAGTAGAATGTCATGTTATTGACATTTTTAATAATGATCAGTAATAAACTCTCATGATTGCAGGAAGAGTAAAGACAAATCTGAGGACATACAGAATTGAAAAACCAGACTGATGAGAAGGTTCAGATCCATGCAAAATGGAGATGATTTGAAAGAATTGAACATGTTCAAGCTAGAGCAGGGGAAATGAGAAGAGAATCCTGGTAAATAATTTTTAAGTAATATTTTTTTTTACAAATAGCTATATGGAAGAAGCATTAGGTATGGTCTGCTTGACCTCAGAAGGCCACCTCAAAAGTGGGTAGAAGTTGCACAAGAAAGGTTTTGGCTAAATGTAAAGAAAATTCCTTCCAACAAGAGTTTCCCCAAAGTGAAAAGAGCTATCTTGGGAACAGCTATGTCCTCATTTATTGTAGTAAGGTTTACTTATTTTTAATACACATTGCTTTATGAATAATGTAGGGAGAGAAAAAGCAGAACAAAAGGGAAAAAACATGGGAATGATTAAAAAAAAAGTTAAACATAACATATGTTGATATACATTCATTCTCCTTAAATCTTTTTTCTGGATGCACATGGAATTTTCTGTCCAAAGTCTATTGGAATTGCTTTGATTCACTGCACTAGTGAGAAGAACCAAACCTTCCATATTTGATAATCTCACATTCTTGCCGTTATTGTGTACAATGTATTTCTGGTTCGGCTTGTTTTACTTAGCATCATTTCCTGTAAATCTTTCCAGGCCTTTTTAAAATGAGTTGCTCATCATTTTTTATAGAACAATAGTATTTCATTGCCTTCATGTACCACAGCTTGTTCAGCTATTTCCCAACTGATGAGCATCCACTCCTTTTCCAATTCTTTGCTACCACAAAAAGAGCTACTACAAACATTTCTGTACATATGAGTCCTTTTCTCTCCTTTATGATTTCCTTGGGATTCAGACCCAGTAATGGCACAACTAGGTCAGAGGATATGCGCAATTTTGTAGCCTTTTGGACATAGTTCCAAATTACTCTACAGAATGGCTGGATCATTTCACTTTACCAACAATGCATTTGTGTCCCAGTTTTCCCATGTCCCTTCAATTCATCATTATCTTTTCCTGTTATTTTAACCAAACTGAGAGATGTGTAGTGATACCTCAGAGTTATTTTAATTTTCATTTCTCTTATCAATAATGATTTAGAACACCTTTTCATAAATCTTTTTTTATCTGAAATTGTTCATATCTTTTGACCATTTATCAATAGAAGAATGGTTTGAATTCTTATAAATTTAAGTCAATTCTCTATATATTTTAGAAATGAGACCTTCATCAGAAACTGTAAATGTAAAACTGTATTAAGAGCATTTTTTCATATAACTATAAATGGCTTTAATTTCATCATCTGAAAATTGTCTTTTCAAATTATTTGACTATTTATAAATTGGAGAATGACTTAGATTTTTATAAATTTGAATGAACTCAATTTTAAATGAAGACTAGATTACCTTTTGATTTAAAGGGTCCAAGATGAACTAGATTACCCCAACTGCTAGTACCTTGACTCCCAAACTGCTTTATATAGAGTGGCCCAAAAGTTTTAGTGCAGTTTTTAAGCTAAAATTGCACTAAAACTTTTGAGGTATCCTGTATTTAAGTTCTGTGTATTTTTTTCATTTTTCATTTTTTGTATTTTATTTATTTAATAAAACAAGAACTTTCATAGCATAATACAATTTTTAAAGAAAATGATTGCTCATGAAACTATAAAACTATTCAACTTCCTTTTCCATTTAAATATAGAAGTTATCATGTAAATTTTTTTTTTGCATTTTCCCACTCTAGAGATGGCTACCATTAGACACAAATATGTGTATATATGTATATATACATATATACACATGTAAATGTATTCTCTACATATTTCTGTTTATAGGTTCTTTTTCTGTATGCAGAGAGCATCATCCTTCATATGTCCTTTGTAGTTAATTTGGGTAATTATAGTAGTCAAAATACTTATTCACTCAAACTTGTTAAGACAATATTGCTATTTTTGTATACAATAATTCTCTTAGTTCTGCTTATTTAAAATTACTCTTGATTATTTCATCCAAATATATCCATGTTTATTCAAAATCATCAAGTTCATCATTTCTTATAGCACAATAGTTTTCCATCACAATCATATTTGTTCAGTCATTTTCCAATTGATGAGTATTTGTGTTTATTGTCTTATTCTGTATCTACTTAATGTCTCCCTCATTGGAATGTTAGCTCATTCAAAACAGGAATTTTTTAAGTATTGCCAGCACCTATCACAAAAGTAAATGAGGAAAATAATTCAAGAGAGTGTTTTATAAATATCTGATTATTGATTAAACAATTGATTGTCTGAAGTCTCTTCCAGTTCTGAATGAGATTCTGTGACTCAGTGATCCTCTTTCTGCCGATGGAAAATGTTAGAATATGAACATCTTTAAGTTTACTTGTGTTATACATTTCAATAAAATTAATTCTTATACAAGAAGTTAAATAGATGCATTTGGTGAATGTCCTGTAAATAGAAAATAAGAATTATTAAAATGTCATTACCAATTTGCTTTATTGTTTTGGGTGCTTTGCCATAATGATTCGGTATTTATTAACACGTGAAAAGTAAAGTATAAGCTAAGTGAAATGCAAGTTGGATACATGCAAAGGTGTATTGATGTTCTAAAGTATGGCTAAGAGTTATAAGTTTCCATTGACAAATACTGGACTATTTTTCTAAACTAGAAAACAAGATTGCATAACTTTAAGTGTATGCTTTCTCCTGTTATTCCATTCCCATCACTTCACATAATATTACCTGGATTCTCTCTTTCTGTAGCAGTCAGAAAGATACTTTATTAGTAGGGATTTCATTATTCATTAAGGGGCAGTGAAGTGGCGCAGTAGATAGAGTATCAGACCTGAAGTCAATAAGATTCATTTTCCTGAGTTCAAATGCTGCCTCAGAGATTTACTATCTGTGTGACACTAGGCAAGTCACTTAAGTCTGTTTGCCTCAATTTCCTCATCTGTAAAATGTGCTGAAAAAGGAAATGACAAATCTCTTCATTACCTTTGCTAAGAAAATCCCAAACAGGATCATGAAGAGTTGGCCATAACTGAACAATAAAAATTCATTAAGAATCTTAGTAACCCATATCAAATCTTACTATTCTACCATTAAAATGTGTTCCTTAGGAAAATTTAATGTAGAATTGGAAAGGGTGTTGATACTCAACCAGTCCAATTCCATGTTTATTTTTAAAATGATAAAGAAAAGTAGGGTTAAAGTTGGAAGGAAGGAACTAAATAATGGAGCAAGAATTTGAATCCTCTTCCTCTAGTATCAAATGCATTGTCCTTTCTTTGTGTTCAATACCGTTTCCAAAGGAGAATGTTTTGTGGGAAGAGGTTACAAAAAACTTAATAGGCAAAGTTCTGCAAGGCCTCGAAGTAGGTAGGATTTGTTCTTAGCAGTCCTATCTTAATAATTTAGGTGACACTTTTGTAAAATGTGAAGAACACAAGGATTCCATTGGGACTCAGGCACAATCACAAAGGCAAAGAAAGAGTCCTTCCCATGGGATGCAGGCCATAATAGTTTCCTTGAAGATGATTGCAATGAATGTCCAAATCATTTTAAGAGCTTTATCCCTGTGAACTAGGACATAGGACCATCATCTAAAGATGAAAAGATCTAGTCTAAGGCTTCTTAAACTTTTTCAAATCTTGATTCCTTGTCACCCAAGAAATTTTTATATGACCACAGGTAGATAAGATATATAAAATAGGCATACAAATTAAACATTTCCTGATAAGAAATCATAATTTCATGATCTCCACATTCAATTACAAGATTTCATATGGGGTTGCAACCCAGAGTATAAGAAGCTGGAATCTAGATCTAGTCAATGCTTCTCACTTTGTAAATGAGAAAATAGACGCTATTGAAAATTAGATGACTTACAAAGGCAGTAAGCATAAATGGTAGGATTTGAACCTCGGGCCTCAGATTCCAGTCAATGTTTTGTTTTTTGTTTTTTCTTCCTTCCTTTCTTTCCTTTTTTTTTTTTTTTAACTGTACTATTTAATTCTCAAATTATTTACTTCTTACAGAGAGGGAAACTGTAGCTCAGAGAAGTAAGATAATATAGTCAATAATTATGAAAGGGATGATTCATAGATGAGATTTGATGTCAAGTCTAATTTTCAGCACATTGTACTCAACTGTATCTCATTTAATTTTTAGACTCCCTTATTTTAATATATTATAAACATAGCTTTCTAGCCTTACTTTCTAGCTTTACTTCCTGTTCTCTCTCTCTCTCAGGAAAATCTTCAAGAAATTACTTTTTACTACCATGTAAATAACTAATAAAGGTTAACATAGTACAACTTTGGGATATTTGATATATTTAAGGACAAAGGTTGAAAGTCAAATAAATGCACTGCTAATATAATGAATTGCAGATACAATCAATATGGTAGGTATAAAAAATTATTTGCCATTTCCCTTCAAGTCTCACTATCTAGGAAATTACCTATTTTATCCATTTTCATTCAAAAAGCTGGCTCTGAACTATTGAAATTGCATCCATCTAATACAAATGAAACTGGCATCCATTTGGTGATTTTCAATACTGTGCTCAAAGGCTAACCCACTTCATTTTTCCTTCCAGGATTGATTTTAGCCTAATGTAGTTGAACCTTTTCAGCTTTCACAAGCACATAAATCACAAATGAGTAAATTAGCCATTTGGAAAAAGAAATAAACTATCTATTTGTGTACTACCATCCATTCTCCCAGATACCCAATGTAAAACCTGAAAAATTATCTCTGAATCATTCATGTTTTCATCTCAAATACCCTATCAATGTCCAAGTTGGGTCATTTATATTCATACAGTAGATTTTATATCCTTACCATATCCACTAGCTGAAACTATTAATATTTTCACCTAACTTGGTCTGCAGACTAGTTTCTCCATGTTCAATCTCACGTCTAGTAGACCTTACATGCACTTTTAGATTATAGATCCTAAGATAAACCTCTGATCATGTCATGCTATATATAAAAACCATCACCATCACCAACAACTTCAAAGGACCTCCCTTGTCTATTCAGCAAAATCCAATAAAGCACTTCATTTTACTATTCTAATTCTCCTATGTCCTATTCTCTACCTAAACCATTGTCCAGACAAATGCCAGAATTCCTTACCTTTAAGTCTTCTGCTCAGATTACACCACATATCAAACCATTAGATATGGAAAACCTTCCTCTCATAATTCTTCCAGTTGAAATCACATCTATCTCAGCTACTTCCTCCACAAAGCTTTCCCTATACTTCTAGCTGAAAGTGATTCCCTCTTTCATTTTATTTCTAATAGAATTTTATTTTATCTGTTATTTTCCCATATTCTTTTATGCTATATTTACTTATCTTTCCCATTCCCTTCTTCTTAATTTCTCTTGTGCTACCTTGGTCCTTCCAATCACCCATGATATCAGTCTCAGACTCATATTCAGTTCTTCCTTTTTCCTTATCTCTCCCATCCAATCAGATACCAAATCTTAACATCTCTTCATCCTTCTTTAAAAAAAAAAAATCTTTACAGGGTCATCATGCTAGCTCAAGTGCTCATTATCTTTTGCCTGAGCTACATTAATAGCCTCCAGTATATCTCTCTGCCTCCAGTTTTTACCTGTTCTAATACGTCTTCTGTGTATTTGCTTGTCATATTCCTAAAATGTATGTGTGACCATATCACCCACCTGCCTAAGAAACTACAGGGATTCCCAGTTCCTCCAATATATAAATTTCTCTGGCCTTTAAACGTTTTCATAAGCTGGTTTCACATTGACTTTCTGTTCTTATTGACCATTACTTTCCATGTTGCATTCCAGAATACCTGGCCTTCATACTCCTCACATATAATATTCCACCTCTTGTTGCCAAGCTTTTGCAATGACTACATCCTCCCATCTTTCTTCCCCAACCATGCCTGGAATGCCCATCCTTCACTTTCCCATAAAATCATATTTTTAAATGACTTAGTTCAAATGCCCAAACTTCCTTTAGAGTTTATATTCAGATCTATAATAAGATCTTCCATATTTCTTCAGATAATTCTCCTTTGTTGGAAATGTCTTTATATTTATTTTTTATACACATACACACATGTGTAAATATGTGTTTGTAAATGTGTGTGTGTGTGTATGTAAAATATTTTGTCCTTCTCCCCCAAAAGAATAGGAACAGTTTCTTTTCTGTCTGGATTTCCCCAATACTGAACATGGTACTTAGCTTAGCATTTGATGCATAATATGTTCTGTATAAATTGAATTGAATTGGTAAGTGAACATGTATTGTTTCCTATCTTAGATTATCAATTTCTTGAGACCCTTATTATGCATTTTTGTTTCTTTTTTCAGTCATCATAACAGAGTGAAAAGAGCACCATTGCATTTGGAATGAGAGTTCTATATGTGAGCCCAGATGCTAATGTGAGGGATCAGGGACTTACTACTCTGGGACTTAGTTTCTTCCTGTATAAAATAAGTATAATAAGACTTCCTCTATCTACTTTATTAGGTTACTGTAAAGCAAGTTATATAATAATAATTATAATTATATAGAATAATTTATATTTACATAGATATATATGTATGTGTGTACATGCACTAAGGTATATATACACACTCAATCTGTGTATACACACATGCACACATGCAAAATCTCACTTGATCCTCATAACAACTAGGGAAGGAGGTATTATTATTATCATCATTTTTATAAATGAAGAAATTGATGAAGAAAGGTTAATATCAGGCTTAGGATCACACAGTTATTAAGTATCTGAATCTAGTTCCTGACTCCACATCCAGTATTCTATTTACTGGGCCATTTAAGAGGGGTGTGTGTGTGTGTGTGTGTGTGTGTGTGTGTGTGTAAAATTAACTATTTGCTATTGAAATGTCTATCTACCATCAATTTAGATATAATTTCTATTTGCACATGTACTATTATTTAAGTAATTATTTACCTAATGTATATTCAGCATAGTTTCTCTATTATCCTTTATTTCTTTTTCTATTTTATGCAGAAATTATTGGAATAGTGAATCTTGATTTTCATATTATTCAGCCAGATTATCACCTTTCTTGTATCTTTTCTGATCTTTCTTTGGAGGAAATACATAAAGAATTAGATTGATGATAAATTGTCTCCTAGAATCTCTGTGTGTATATACATATGTGTAAACATATATACATATACATTTTTCTTTTCCTTCATAGCTGCTGGTATGGATATATAACATGTAGTTCCCTAGAATTCCCAAGAACTGAAGTGTATACTCATTTATTTTCTTACTTGCTCCCTTTTCTTTTCCTCATTATACATATTTATATGTTTCTTCTTTCTTTATTATAGCATTGGGGCTTAGTTGTTGCTAAATGTCATATAAGAGATAGAAAAAGCATTTTGTTTTGCCCATAGGTTTATAGACTATCAGCATAGTTGTCAGTACACAAGTTTCAAGATCCCTATAGATATCCAGTGATTTTATAAGCAATCCACTTTTGGATCTCAACATTCGCCTACTATTCTGCATTTAAATCTAAAGTTTCTCAACTAAATTTCTTTCTACTTTCTCTTTAGGGTTAGATTTTTACATGTTAAGTAAAATCAATTTCCTTTTTTTCTTTCTATCAAATTACTATGATAGTAATCTATAAGAAACATTGGGAAAAATTGTTGACCAAGTCTATTTCTTTGGACTCCTGTAGGCATCTGAGGAAACACTGCACTCAAGAAGTGAGGGAGAAGACCCTTTTCGAGGAATGGAGCCTTACTTAGTACGTAGACTTTCCTGTCGTAATGTCCAGCTTCCTCCACTGGCCTTCAGACAGCTGGAGCAAGCAGATTTGAAAAGTGAATCTGAGAACCTACAAAGGCCCACCAGTCTTCCACTGAAGATTCTTCCACTGATTGCTATCACATCTGCAGAGTCCAGTGGGTAAGTGGCAATGGCAAAAAAAAATTCTCCATTCTGCTTTGAAAAATTACTTTAATGACTTGTATGTTTATAAAAGTTTTGTTTCCCTGAATGGTGTATATACTGTAAGGAGAAAGAAGCATGGTTTGTACATAATGTGCCAATTCTTTGAGGAAGACAAATTTTGGTAGTATTGTTGAGAAAGTGAAAATCCTGCTTATAAAAAATGACAGGCAACTGGGAATTGCCTATCATTACTGGAAAAAGAAATTATGTTGGGTTAATGTAATTCAACAGAATAATCCCAAGCAAATTAGAACTAATAGAGAAATTACCACATGGGCATAAGTATATAGAGATAGTAGGCACTGTTCATTGATGCAAAATGAATTGGAAATCAAGGAGAGATTAATTATACTGTAATTAGAGTCAAAGATTACATTCATCTGTATTGTAATGTACCTTATAACACTTTGAGGTTATGCTTATTAAAATGCTGTTTTGGTATTAAGCCCAAGGTGATTTTTTTAGCTGTGAAAGTGAAGTGGAAAGATTTGACTAGATACATATAATAGGATTGTGCGCCAGTGGTCATTTCTGTTATCTAATATGTTGTGCTTTCCCATTTGTAAGAGTTTTAATTTTTTTTGATTTTACCTTGCTTTTTTTTGCCTTTTTATATTCCTTATCCTTCCTTACTACTTGAGCCCTTTCCATTATCTGGAAAAGGAAATAAAGCACACATATATTAAATGCTCAGTTGGTTGTGATATTTATGGAAGCCTAAGTGAAAGAGGAAAAATATGAATCCAACAGTTTATATATTGCCAGATAATCTAGAGATTGCTTTAGAGTGCATGGATGACAGTGTTAGGGGATGATCTATGGTCAGGAAGAAATTTTTAGGCATCTTCTACAAAGAGTTTTTAGACTTTTATTAATGTGACCTTTCTGAGGTTTCTGTAAATATGGCCAAAACCCCATTTCTTTTTTTCTGAAATTAAATGTTTGTTTTATCAGCTTTGTGGTTTCTGGACACTTTGATATATGGAGAACTACTCCTTGGATGTAATTATTTCAAATAAAACTTTTATAGGGAACAAGAGGTTTAATTTCCTTAGATTTGAACCTATGCTATAGTGCTAGTAGTGAGTAAATGGAATAAATTCCTCTAATTAGTCATCTCTAGAGTGGAGAGTAAGGGAAAGAATAAAAAGAGAAAAAAGATAGCTATATAATGATTTTATTATATATTCAAAAGGATAGCAAGTTGTACATAAGAGCTTTGCAGTTTCATGTATAACCATCTTTTTTTTTTTCTATTCTGTGTCATGAAGTGTAAGGTAGAATTGTCTATGGATTTATTTCTTCTTATTTTATTTCTTAAGTTCATAATTTGTACATATATATGTATATGTATATACATATATATAATACAAACATTGACTTCAATATATAAGAGCAAGTTATTCTTTATAGTAGTTTGTTGCCCTGCAGAGACAACTGGTTCAGAACAGCATTTTTATAGCCTATGCAAAGAGAGTTTAAGCTAACTTCCTACTTCTTTGGATCCCCAGTTACCATTTCACCCCAGGAAAATTGGCAGAACTTTCACCGTGAATCTCAGAACATATAGATTGACTAGTGGAGAGATGTTGGGGCCAACTTTCATTTCTTCTCAATAACTAACTCTCATTAACTGCCACTTCCATCACTATCATTGCTAGTTTTGTCATTAATTCTATCCCTAATCATCTCATGATTGAGAAGCTTGAAGCAAATTCTGATCTTATGAAAGCAAAGGAAAATGAATAGTGGTAATGAGAAGGAAAATAAATAACACTAACAGCAGTGGCAATAAACTTGTGCCAGTGGTAGCTGTGAGGTTAAATAGACACTTCTACCTTACATTTCTCCCCTTGTAACTTGATCCATTAAAACAGCCTGTTACCAGTACTATATGGCCACCGAATGCTTACTTCACCAACTTGATTTAATACCTATCCCAATATAGATCTTATAATTTCAATTCTAATTGTACCACAAACTTCTCAGGATAAATAATATTGATAGTCTTCACAAATGATAAGTTATTCATTCTGGGATAAATGAGAAGATGTAATAAACTAGGTTTTTTATAAGTATTTGGAGTTTTAATTAATTGGAAAGGAAGGGACACTGGGAACTAGACATGATTTTAGAACTCTTTGTCTCCAGGAATGCATATGATAAATATTATTCACCTTAAAAAAAGACTGTGTATTAAATATATCTCTTTATGGTGGGCCACAGTGGTTAATTAAAATCCACAGATGGAAGATGAGCTTGGATAATTATGTAGTTAATTGTATGTACTAGAAACAAACGAGTACTCTCCAGGGGCTAAGGGAGATTAGGTATAGTGTATTTGAAATCTTCTACCCCATAATACCTTAAGTGGTTCAGATCAGAATCCAAAAGTCATGTATATTTTAAAATATAATTATAATATGCAAATATGAGAAATGTACTTCAAGAGAAGAATCAGTGTATTGAAAATCACAGGAAAAAGATTGGCTTGATTTTGCTGAAGCTAGCCAATGTCAACATTGGTCAACTAATGACATCAAACAAAAAACAAAAAAATCTTTACTTCTCTATCTAGGGAGTTACAAAATACCATGAAATGTCAATTAAAAGAGAAGACATGAACCAATTAGTCCTAATGTGGCTCAGAAAGAGGGGAAGTTAAAAGTAGAAAGATTCCTCCTGGGATTCTGAGATTTTGCAGGTTTGTTTTGGTAATTTTTAACAACCAACCTGTTGAGGGAAAAAATAATGTACCTGTGACACATTATTAAGAATTTTCTCCATCACCTTCCTAAGTCTACACAATCAATGAAACAGTAAATCAAGCCCTGATTCATAATACTTACTAAGTACAGAGGTATGAATGGTTACCCCAGAAATTTATCAGTCAGCCCAAGAGCCATTATAAGCTGACTAAAGCATGTCCCTGGAAGTATCCTACTTTTGAGGTATCCTCAAATTCAGCCATATCTCTTCCTCCTCTCAAAGAAGATATGAAATAATTTTGATTTCACTTAGAATAACTTGGTTTTTATTGATTTCTAATGCGTGGCCATATTTGTCTTTAACAGATTTCTCTGTTAAACCTTTTCTTAGCTTTGACCATAGAAACAAATAGAACAAAACAAAACAACAATCAACTTGGGGAAAAAAGAGATCATCTGCACATATACATGGTCTTTTTTTGGGGATCTATTTTTCCTCTGTGTTTTTCATCTCTTTTCCTTCTTAATGTTGGTTGAATAGAGTGTCTTGAAATAGTTGTGTGTGTGTGTGTGTGTGTGTGTGTGTTTTAAGGGAGCAGCCATGTTTGTTTATCAAGCTATTTATTTATTTATTTTGCGGGACAAATGAGGTTATGTGACTTGCCCATGTTCATAGAAATAGTGTGTTAAGTGTCTGAAGCTGGATTTGAACTCAGGTCCTCTTGACTTCAGGGACAGTATCCTATCTACTAAGCCATATTATTATTCTTTAAATTTGTTCCATACTTTTTGTAGAGTCACAATAGGGCTCCAAAAATTGATTGGCTTTTGGATGGGATCTTTGGTCTATAAAAAGCCCATTATTTTCCTTATAGATTTCCAAGGCAAAATATTTGTCAGATAGAAGTCAAGACAACTTTTATTTATTACAGCTTTGTTAATTTTACCTCAGGTTTATTTTAAAGGAATATATGTGAAAGTTTAATTTTATATTCTTAAGTCATTCCTCTGCATTTCTGACTGTGAAGTTATTTGCTTTCTAGTTTAGTGAGTTTAGTGATCATTTTGGTGATTGCTAAATGAATAAAAATAAAATCATAAACTGGGTATTAGGTGAGAACCTAGATTTCAAATTTCCCTTGTAGAAGAATAAGTTTCAAGTTTTATAGCCAGAGCTCTGATGGTTTAAAGGAAAAAAAATTGCACTGAAATATGACTGATTACAAGTTGAGAATGTTATTAATAATATGTTTAGTCAGAAGAAGAAATGTAATTTGCTATGACATAAATTTCTGTATACAACCTAAAAAATTCCTTAGAATATCTCCACTTACTTTTCATGTAGAAAGATCAAGAGAGAGACAGACACAGAAAGAGAGAGAGAGAGAGAGAGAGAGAGAGAGAGAGAGAGAGAGAGAGAGAGAGAGAGAGGTGAAATAATCAAAGAAGATAGGTATTAGACAAGCAAAACGATAAAGAAATAGAGAAAAGGTGAAGAACAAGAAGACAAAGGATAAATAGGATGGGAGAGAAAAAGAAAGTTAAGATGACCAGAGTAAAGAAAGAACTTGGAAGAAAAAAGATCAGAGGAACCAACTTTAACAACTACTCTTAATAATATAGTAGTTCCCAGGTACTTTAGGAGAGAATTGTGCCTCTGAAATATCTATTTCTGCTCAAAGGTCGTATTTGCATATTGGTTCCACAGGTGAATATTTTTCCCCCTGAATGATTTAAACCAGAAAATTCAGCAAAGAGGATAGATTTTAATCCATCTACTCCTTCCCCAGAATCTAACTTCCTATCTATGATTTTAAAATTTTAATCTTATATATTACATACATTTTCCTTTCTATTTTTCCAATTTATACAAAAATTTCCATTGATTCTGATTTTTTTCTGTTAATTATTTATCATACTATTGCAGCATTCTGTTATATTCATTAACCAAAAATTGAATTTTTAAGCATATTCCCAATCAATGGGCTACAATTTTATTTCCAGTTGTATATGTGCATGTTCATTTCTGATATTTTCTGCCTTAAAGACTGCTTCTTGTCATTAATTGATTTATATTGGAGTCTGTTTTTGTCTTTGACTTCCTTGGGGAATCTATATTCTAACTTTTTAGTGACATATTTTGTTTTTTATAGCACAATACTTCCTAAATATACTGCAATCACCACCAAGTGAGGGCCTCTTTATAGCAAAAATAAGCAAAACTAGTCAAAATAGTTCCCACATCTGACATAGCATAAAACATTTTGTCCCTTTTGCACCTCACTTTTCCTCTCAAATTATGTCCAAATTACCCCTATCCAAAATTTAGTTAGTGCAATTACTCATCATTTGTATTTGTTTTAGTTTTTCATTTGTTTATATTATTGTAATCACTGTTCATCATTCCATTTCTTTACACTTCACTCTTTATCAATTCATACAATTCTTTCTATATTTCTACAAATTCCTCATATTTATTATTTCTTCCTTCACTTTTAATATCCCATTACATTATTTTACTACTCCTTGTTCAACCATTCTCCAAAAGAAATGTACCTGTATTGTTTTCAGGACTTTTTGCTACCATAAAAAGAAAAGAGCTACTGTCAATTCTTGTTGTTGTTGTAGTCTATAGACCTATCTTTCTCTTTAATCTCCTTATAGTAGGTGTAGTAGTGGGATGTATGAACCAAAAGCTCTGAGTCATTTAATGATTGCCTTTACATAGTACCTGTTATTTCCAGCATGATTGATCAAATTCACCTTCATTAAAAGTATTATCAGTGTACCTATATTACTGAGCACATTCAACATTATATCTATTCTGTCTTCTATTATTTTTGCCAATTTGCTGACAATATCTTAATTTCATAAATGAGGAAAAGTGAAGCACAGAAAAGTGATGTGATAATATAATACAGATAAGTAGCAGCATAGACATTTAAACCCAATTCAACTACTTCTCGATAATCTAACTCTAGATAACATTTTTTTTCATATTCCCACTCATCCCATATAATTCTAAATTAAATCAGCATTTCCATGGAATTACATTACTATGAACTAACTCCAATGTGACATTATTCACTTTTATCATAAGTTATTACTATAGTAGTTTTGGAATATGATATTTAACCAGGATTACTTTTCTATTCTCTGAAATTTTCATTAAGTGTTCATGAGGGTGGGAATTTTGACTTAGATCTCCATACTTTGTTCATACTGTACTTGATCCCAGTTACTTAGGATCAACGCTTCAGCTGAGCAGTCATTTTGGACCAAATTAAATTCTGAATATACCTTTCAGTGTTCCAGTCCTTTACTTAGTCCTAAATAAGTGGCCTAAATGTATTTAATTCCACTTGTGGGAATATTTTCAATATCAATATCTTATGCACTTGAGTACTTGAGGATTTAGGATGCATGTCAAAACTTGCATACATCTTGGCAGGAGAAAAAGGATTTGATTAGTGTCTCAATGACATTGGGAATATTCTATCAGCTAAAATTGGATAAGCCTCAAGGAGATAACCATACCTTCCCATTTTCAAACCACACCATCTCTGGTTCATTATATACACATGCATACGTAAGGAGAATATTACAAACACTTTTTTTTCATCTGGAATATCCTGTTACCTGCCTAGTGTGGTACATATTGTGCATTTCCATTGCTGTGTTCTATAAAAAGGAAATGAAAATAATTTAAAGTAATAAATGGTCACTCTTGGGGATAAAATAAAATATCAAAAACAAGAAGATGGGTTATTTGAATGATATGAAGCTGCCTCTTACAAGGACCTCCTAGAAACATATATTAAAATTTAAGAACATTCCCTCAAGGCTTATCCTCAAATGCTAGTGAGATATTAAGATTGCCTGACTTACTTTTCTACTGCCCCCTGAGAAGATAATGTACATTAAACTACATGTTTAAAAGTAATAATGCTTTTCTTTTCAGCATAATGGATTATAAATCAAAATCCAAATATGAAATTAGGAAAGAATATGTAAAACAAAGTCAAGAACCTATAAAACACACAAAGAAACCAGGATTCAACTGAGAATTGGTGCTCTCAAGACTAGACTCCCTAGCTTTAGGGAAAAAAAATATATATTTCAAATACTTAGTGTGAAAGAATATAGATTTTGGAATTAATGGTTTCATGAATTCATGATTTCATTGCTAAGCAGTATAGAACACAGTCAAAATAAGGAATTAGACAAGAGATGTGTTTTATAGGAGGTCATCAAATCAAAAGTTAATCAAAAGAGAAAATGGACTGGCCACATAGTGACAAAAAAGGATGAGTGATAGACAGCCTGTGTGATCCTTGGGTATCCTCATAATATCAAGAGAACTCAGAAATGCCTACACTAATGCATAATTTACAGTGAACTTGAGATGGAGAGATATGGATAGAAACTAGATAAGATATTAAGATGTGAATGGCCTATCATCTGTATGTTTTAAGGGAATGTGGTACATTGATAAGATCATGCAGCTCTTGCAGTGTTGCAGTACTGGGTATTCCTTGCACTAATTACTAATATGTAATTCTACATATCTTGTTATCTTCTTGATTATTTTCTCTGTTTTATTTCCTATAAATTCTCCAAGAAGGATCTATTCAACATATTAAAAGTCTTGATCTTGTCCTTTTAGAGTCTTCAGATACCAGTGTAAAACTTAAGCTGAGCACTGATCATTTCTCATCCTGATTAAATGATTAATTGACCCACTTTCTGTAATGCTCACACACATACACACACCCAATAATATCTGTTTCTCTCATAAAAGTTATGAATATTAATGTGTTATAGCCTAATGATAAATAATGGATTTCTTTTCATTGCCTTAGAGTTATGTGTAATTTTAATTGTTCTGATACCTTGGCATTCTGTGATGTGATTCTATGATATAGTCCTATAATCCACAGTAGTACAAAATTAGGTACTAAAAAAATGATTTTTAGCAGTGAATAATTTGAGAATATGCAAATCTCTATATAATTTTTGAATTGTCATCTAGTCTATTGTCTTTCCACATAACAACAATCTCAGTTCATTATTCATCTGCAGTTCTTCTGAAATATAGACATATTTATGGAATATTTTGATGACTTGCCTATCTAGCTCATAATGAATGAATTTGCCACCCACTTTGTTTTTCTATTTTTCTGATTGTGAGTTTTTCTCAGTTTGTGTTTCTGAGTTGACTTTCTAAAGTTTTTAAATTTAATATTATTTTCACTATATTATTTTGAAATGGGAATATTTGAAGAATCTCATTAACATTTTTTAATCATACATAAACATTATATGTGGTATTGGCAATTCTGTCCAGCAAGCACATGGCCTGCTCTTTGATAATTCATTTGTGATCAGTAGTCACTATTGCTTGAAATCCAGGGAAAAAAAGTTGCAGAATTCACATAAAGAAGAATTTTTTCTCAGTGGAAATGGGGCAGGAAAACTTTGATGGGTCAAACATCAATGAAAAATATTCTGTAAATGAGTAAACTATAGGAATATGGGTAAAATAACTGGCATTTACATAGCATTATAAAGCTGATACTCATAATTCTGTGAAATAGGTAATAATAGTATTCCCATATAAAAGGGGATATGTCATCCCCTTACAAATGGGGAAAGTGAGGCTGGGGGGATTTGATTAATTTGCCTAGATATATATAGCTGGTCAGTGTTTAAAACAGAATTTAAACTGATCTTCCATATGAATGAATATAGTAGTTATGGTCAGACTAGTTTATGATGAGTTAGATGCTTTATTTAAGAGTTATGTTTCCTCCATTGTCTTTTATAGTATTCTATCCATTCTTAGTACTTAATACCGTTTGGTTCATTGTGTTAATTTAAGGCAAGGATTAATTAGACTGAACAAAGTTAGAAGGGAATACAAGCAGTGTAGACCCATGTATTTGGTACTAAGGACGAGGTTAAAACCCAAAGAGTCTTTACAACTTGCACAATGATTAACTTCTGTTGTGCCCTGACCCACTCACTATCATTCCATTGCATGTACTCCTATAATTCTTTGTAGTAAACCATGCCTTTCAGAACACTAAAAAGTTGTGTTATTACTAAGGGATAAAAAAATAAAAGGGAGGATGAAGGAAATCTTTGTGCCTTCTTTTTCAGAGAAGTCCTATAATTTAGTCCAGAAAGCATAGTGAGATGGTGGTAGATAAATGCCTAAAAAGAAACATTAGCAATGTAAGATTTGGGTTTACAAACAGAAAAATGGGGTCACAGCATTTCTGAGGTTAATGTTAGCATCACACATAGATACACTAACAGAAAGAGGTATTCAAAATTCATTATTACTCATCAAACCAAAGTAAATTATGTAAGAATATGACAGTTGAAGTAAACTATATGTCTCTATACTTCATTTTTAAAGTTTTGTTCAATTGCTGGTTCAACCATTAAAAAAAAAACTCATTTAAACTGCAAAAGAAATGCAAATATTCTTCAGCTGTTTTGTGCACTGAATAAAGATATTGCTTTGTTCTCCTGTTAATTGGTCAAAATAGAAGATGGATTTTTTTGTATTGCTTTTATATTACATGTTCAGTGCATTATTAGGTCAATTTTTATTTAATTAACCAAAAAAAAAGGAACATTTGGGGTTTCATTCTCTTATTTCAACATATTTCATCCTTATTCCATCTATGACTTATCATAATTAATGATATATTTTATTCAATCTTGTTAAACACAGTAATTCTTTTTGTAACAAAAAGACTATCTTTCTACTTGATTATTTCTTTCATGAGTCTACTGAAATTTAAGGGTTTTTTAACCTTTTCAAATTAATGATTGAAATTTATTTTTAAAATATTTTATTTTTCCCAATTACATGTAAAGATAATTTTAAACATCCATTTAAAAATTGCTTACCAATTGACATTGTTTTTTAAAAAAAATCTTGAAGTAGAGTGAGAACTTGAACCTTATTGTCAGAAAAATTGGCTTATAGACAGAATGACACACACACCCAGCTGGGTATATATTTTGCCTTATAGGAAAGTAGGAAATCTTAGGGTATAAGAGAAGAAGGGCAGAGCTGATAGAATGGAAGCTAGATTAGAGGAGGTATTAGTCAGAAGCAAAAGACTGACGTTGGAAAGGATAAAAAGAAACAGAAAATAGATAAACAGAAAATAGAAAAAAGGGAGTGAAGATAAGAGTGAAATACAGTTTGTAGTAATAACAGTGAAAAATATGAGTTTTTTTAAAGCTTGATTTTTTTCAAATATATAGAGATTCAAATCAAATTTAAAAGAACCCAACTCATTCCTCAATTGATGAGTGATCAAATGATATGACCAAGCAGTTTCCAGAGGAAGTAATTAAAGTTATTTATGTTTATATGAAAAATAAATGGTTTAAATTTCAATTGATTGAAGAAATGCCAGGAGATCTTTATATAAAATATGCTCCATCTCTATAAGGCAAATAGAAAGAATGCAGTGAATCACACTTAATATTTACTAAAGTGTATCACTTTTAGTATTCACAAACAAGAGGAATTTATTCAGTTGAAATTCATGAAATCATATAGAATTTGAATTCCCCCCCACCCCCCACCTTTCCTGTGTTGGAGCCGTGCATGGTATTTTCGTGTGCTTTTAGGAGTTGAATTTTGCTAATGAAAAGGACAAAGGGATCATTTAAGAAGGAAAGTATTAACACACACACATACACTCATGCACATATACATACACACACATACACAAGACTATTATAAACGTGTGAAACTATGTGGTTCTGAAATGTGAATACTTTGAAAGTGGTTCTCTGACTCTATTTCTTTCCCCCCCCCCCACTTGGTCACCTTCTGATTCAAAAATCATGTAGACTTTTAGCACCATTTTAGCCCACATAAAACATTTAAAGTGCTTTCCTTTCCTTTTCTTGACTGAATTTCTTTTGAGTTCACAATCATGTACTCTTTACAATATGACTATACTTTTTTGCTCTCCCACCCCCTAAAATAAGACAATTGAGTGAACAAAAAAATATTAAGCATCTATTATGGGTCAGGAATTATGCTAAGCATTGTGGTCACAAAAATAGCAAAAAAAATAAAATAAAATAAAATCCCTGTTCTCAGGGCACTCATAGTCTAATTAAAACTAGTTAAAATTTCAGTTAGACTCTGTATTTAATATTGTGTCACCAAAACGTCTGGATGATTCATTTATTCAGCTCAGTGTTTCAGCCACATATGGATACAGCCACAATTGTTAATTCTGAAATGGATACATGGAATGGAAAGGTCAAAATAATTTAGTTTCATTCCCAGGTTTAATACTTTTCTAGCTTTAAACTCCACATGAGGCATTTCACATATCAGTGCTTCAGTTTCATCTATAAAATGGGGATTATAATACTTATATTCCCTGTCTCACAATGATGAGGAAAGTGGTATATAAACTTAAAATGTTACTTGAAAATTTCCACTATTATTATTATCAAGTCAAGAGGTTTAAATAACAGAATTTATTTTTTTAATATTTTGGCTGTAGTGACTTTATGAAAAATAAGAAAACAAGTAAGCAATCAAAAAGTATGAATTAATATTTTACTATGTACCAGGGCAGATAGGTGACACAATGGAGAGAGCACAAGGAATGGGGTCAGAAAGATTAGAGTTCAAATTCAGCCTCAAATATTTACCAGATGTGTGATTCTGGGAAAGTCAATTAACCCTATTTACCTCAATTTCCTCATTTATATAAAGAGATGGTACAGGAAATGGCAAAATGCTCCGGTATCTTTGCCAAAAACAAAACAAAACAAAACAAATGTGGTCAAAGAGGGTTGGACATAACTGAAAAGATTGGATAATGACAATCAAAAAAATTGAACATGCATTCAAAAAAGTGCAAAAGCAAGGTCTGTGACCTCAGGGATTTTATATTGTAATGAGATACCCGAGGTGTATATAAATAGATATGTCTATGGTAAATACAGACTATATAGTAAGAAATTTCAGAGAGGAAAGCTCTAGCAGCTTGGAAGACTAACAAAGGATTCTCATGCAAAGTAGAATTTGATCTGTCTTGAAAATTCTTATGAAACTCCAAAAGAATGACTTCCATAATGCCAAAGATTTGCTAAAAGCATTAGATTGAAAGACTGAGTGACCCTCTTCATTTGCTTTTTTTTTTCTTTTATATCAAGCAAGAACATGTTGGGTATGGATAAAATGGGTTCATTTATTTTACAAGGAATATTCAAAGTGTCAGAAGTTTATTGAATAAAGACACTGAATAACTGGATCAAACAATATAATTGAATAATCTTTGGTATAGACAATTTATATCAATGAAAAGCAATGAAACAAAACATCAAAATAATATCTACACATCAACCCTTAAAGGTGGAATAGGGAGTTCCTCATGATTTGTCCTTTCATTATGATTTCTCATAAGGGATAAATGCATGCTAATATTATTTTAAGGACATAGATGTCCATATTTCTTGAAGATAAAGATGATGGGTTTATTAAAGACCATAAGAGATCACTATTATTATTTTGAAACAAAATAAAAGCTAGTTGTGTATTTTAAAATGTTGGATGGGCCAATTATAAAGAAATATTTGGTTAGGACCTCCTGTATTTTCTTTTTCTTTATTAAGAAACTTTTTTTTCTCTCCTACTTCTACCAAAGAACAAAATAAAAGAAGTCTATCTGACTTAACTGAATTTATTCTCCCCTTTATGTTTTTACAAAAATTACTAGATCAGGAAATGCTATGAATATAATTTCCCTAAACTTTAGCAAACTGATAAAATTAGCTTTGTTTTTCTCATATAAAATATGGAGTGATATGATTAGAAGCCCTGGCTTCTTAAACTTTTTTCCACTCATGACCCCTTTTTGTTTGAGAAATTTTTTATGTGATCATTGGTATATAAATATATAAAGTAGCTACACAAATCAAACATTTACTGATAATAACCATAATTTTGTGACTCCCACATTCAGTTATGAGATCTCATATGAGGTCACAAACCACAATTTAAGAAACTATGGGTTAGATGGTGCTATTAAGTAGATTAAAATTGGTAACTTTCCAGATCCAAACCACTTATTCTTTAATGTCAAGTTGGGAGAAGGTCTCCAGTGAGATATCCCAATAAATTATACCTGTCTCAATGTTGTTTAACATTTTTTAGAAATTATTTAGATAAATGGCTAAATGGCATGATTGTCATATTTGCTTATGATGGTTGGAAGGGTTAAAAAAAGAATGCTAAAAAGGATGTCAGGCTACAAGTTATAAGATAAGTTCCTTAAGAGTTAAGCATTTAAAGTGAAATGAGCAGAACCAGGAGATCATTTATACCTCAACAACGATACTGTATGAGGATGTATTCTGATGGAAGTAGATTTCTTCGACAAAGAGATCTAACTCAGTTTCAATTGATCAAAGATGGACAGAAGCAACTACACCCAAAGAAAGAACACTGGGAAATGAATATAAACTGCTTGCATTTTTGTTTTTCTTCCCAGGTTATTTATACCTTCTGAATCCAATTCTCCCTGTGCAACAAAAGCACTGTTCAATTCTGCACACATATATTGTATCTAGGACATACTGTAACCTATTTAACATGTATAGGACTGCTTGCCATCTAGGGGAGGGGGTGGAGGGAGGGAGGGGAAAAATCGGAACAGAAGTGAGTGCAAGGGATAATGTTGTAAAAAAAATTACCCTGGCATGGGTTCTGTCAATAAAAAATAAATTTAAAAAAATATTGATATGAAATAATATGATAGATTGTGAAAACAAAGAAACTTGTTTTTAATTCTAGAGGTAACAGGGAATTGCTACATTTCAGTGAGTGGGGAGTGGAAAGCAAAATATGCTTAAGGGGTATGCTTTTGCTATTATATACAGATTATATTGGGTAGAGGGAGATCTGAAGAAAGGAGACTAATTAGTAGAGTTTTTAAAAATTTCAGGAAAAGGCAAATTAAAGTCTGAATTAATACGGTAGCTGTATGAGCACAGGGAAAATGAGGCAGGTTAGAATTACAGGAGAAGTAGAATTAAGATTTGGCAACACAGGATAAAAAATTACAAAATGTCTAGATGAATTCAAGTTTGCATATCTTCTACAACATGCATAATCAAAGCTTATATAAGTTTTGTTTGATGACCTCCAATGAAAGGGCGTAGAACCCTTCTTAAGATATCTTTATCTTCCCTATAGGATACATCCAAATGTCATAATTTTTTTGTTAACCTCAAGCATAAATAAATTTATTTGCAACTTGTTAAGAGTTTGCTTGATTAAAAAGATATGCCTTTCTAATAGAAGGATTATTTTTATATAATAAATTTAGAACATCATTAACACTTTGTAGTTGTGTTGACTTTATCAACTGAGGTAGGTGGGGGAAATTTTATCCTTATACTTAAAAATCACCTCACTTGTCATAGAATCACCTCCAAATATTATCCTATTTTGTTCCTCCTATTCACAAACTCTTCAAGAAAAAAATACTAGCTTCAAAAAATAGCACTAAGCTGAAAATGCTCTCCTCAAAATTACCAATAACCTCTTTTTCCTTTATATTTTATAATTCTGAATTTAACAAATATCAACTAAAATAAACTTTTCCATATACATAAAAGATAAAAAGAGAGGTTTGCATATGAATTTGCAAATCTCTATTATATAAACTTGCTTTTCTTTCTAAGTATATAATAAATTCATCATGTTACTTTCAATGTGGTCTTTCTTGTTTGTGACTCCTTATGGCCTTCCTTCTGTTCTCTTCTATACATGTTTCAGTGTCACCTTTCTGTCAGGAGATGAAAAGCCTGCTTCATCACTAGTATCCTGGAATATTTATTCTTATGACTCCTATGCCTTTTTTGCTACGTAATCAGACTAATTCAATGCCCTAACTGTAAATATACACCCAGAGCTATGCCCTGGGCCTTGTCTGTTTACACTATAATTGAGTACACTAACTCTCATGGTATCAATTATTCTCTCTACACAAATATACATATACATCCACATTTATATCTACATTTATATTTACACTGATTTATATTCACCCATAGAAGCTCTTCTGAAATCCAATCATGCATTACCAATTGCTTACTGGAATTCCCTACTCCATGTTCCATAAGCATATCAAATACAATATAGCCAAAAAAAAATTAATTCAGTGCTTTTTTGTAAAAAAAATCTTTCCTTTTTCCTAACTTTTCTATTTCTATCAAGCCACATATTTCCAATCATGTAGATGTGCAAAGTAGATATGCAAACTTGAATTCATCTAGACATTTTGTAATTTTTTATCCTGTGTTGCCAAATCTTAATTCTACTTCTCCTGTAGTTCTAACCTGCCTCATTTTCCCTGTGCTCATACAGCTACCGTATTAATTCAGACTTTAATTTGCCTTTTCCTGAAATTTTTAAAAACTCTACTAATTAGTCTCCTTTCTTCAGATCTCCCTCTACCCAATATAATCTGTATATAATAGCAAAAGCATACCCCTTAAGCATATTTTGCTTTCCAATCCCCACTCACTGAAATGTAGCAATTCCCTGTTACCTCTAGAATTAAAAACAAGTTTCTTTGTTTTCACAATCTATCATATTATTTCATATCAATAATTCATAATTATATATAATTCCCTTTTGTTTACTCTTCAGTCCAGCCAAACTTGCCTTTTTACTCTTCCTCCCACATAATATCTCCATCTGTTACCTCAAAGCCTTTCTGGACATTGTCCTTTTATGTCTGGAATTTAATTTCTCCTCAAAAATGCCTTTAGAATCTGAGGTTTCTCTCACTCCCCCCAGCTCAGATTAAATGCAACTTCCTGCTTCTAGTTACTCTCCCTTCCAATTTGTATTGTATTTATCATTTATCTATGTTCTTACTTGTATATGTAAATGTATTTTGTCTCTATAAAGTGTAAGTTTCCTGAGGACTGATATTATTTCTTTCTTGTCTTTGTATCCCTGACGGCTAACAAAACAACTGCCTCATAATAAGCACTTAATAAATGTTTCATAATTGATTAATTGGGAGGTACAGTAATAAACAGATGATTATCTAGAAAAGATCAGTAATGGTGGTGAAAGGTCATGAGTTTAGAGTTCTTTAACTTGTACAAGCAAAGACTTAGGGAAGATGTGACAGTTTTCTTTAAAAATTTGAAGAAGTGACAAATGTAATAATAATTAGATTTATTCTGTTTAGCAGCAGAGAGCAAAACTTTGAACAGTGAATGGAATTTGCAAAGAAATTTACTTATGCTTAAGGTTAACAAAAAAATATATAACATTTAGAGGTGTCCTATAGAGGAAATATCTTCTTTTTTTGAGCCAAGATGGCAGAGAGGAGACATGTCTTTATCTGAGCTCTTCCTGGTGCTCCTCAAATCAACACCAAATAAAGCCTATGGACTGGTTCTGGAGTGACAGAACCCACAAATATTTGGACTATAACAAATTTCCAGCAAAAGATATTTTGGAAAAACTTCAGAAAAAGTCTGTTTTAATCAGCCATGGGGGAGGCAGCCAAATTCAGGCACAGCACAGAGACCCAGAGCATTATGGTGTCTGTGAGCCAGAGAATCTACTGGAACACTCTTAGCCAAATTACAACAGTGTTGGCTAGTCTGTCCTGGGTGCGAGCCAGGTTATAACTCAGGTTAGCCATGAGACATCCAATACAAATACAAAAGGCACATAGTGAGCCTCTGAACCTCAGAATAATGTGATACTTGGCCAAGTTAACCCAGCATTGGAAGTCAGCAGCATCAATACAGTGCAGCCACTATTGCCTGTAGAGAGAGCTTGGGCCAATCTTTTCTTTGCCCTAACTGCAGATCTCAACCTTTAAAAAATGAGCAAAGAGAAGCAAAAAGAACTCTGACCATAGATAGTTTATAATGAAAAAGAGAATAACAGACCTCAAACCCTGAAGACACTAAAAGCAAATCCTCTCCAGATGAAGTCCCAAAGAGTGTTAAGAGTTGAATCTCACTCACAAGGCTTTCTTGGAAGAATTGAAAAAGACTCTTAAAAAAAAGAAGGAAAAAAAGGGAAAAGAAAATGAGAACATTGCAGGAGAATTTGGAAAATAAAACACAGAAATTATCTGAAGAAAACTCCTTATAAAATAGATTTAGTGAAATGGAAAAATCATATAACTCCTTACAAAATAAATTTCATAAAATGGAAAAAGAAAAATTTTTGAAAAACAAAATCTTTGAAATGGAATAAACCCATTGAACAAAATAATTCATTTAAAAATTAAATTGGCCAAATGCAAAGGGAGATAAAAAAGGTAACTGAAGAAAATAATTCACTAAAAACTAGAATTGAACAAATGGAAATGACTGACTCAAGGAAACATCAAGAATCAGTCAAACAAAACCAAAAAGTGAAAAAAAATAGCAGAAAATGTAAAATACCTCATTGGAAAAATAACTGACCAGGAAAATAGATCTAGGAGAGACAATCTAAGAATTATTGGACTTCCTGAAAATCATGATATAAAAAAAGAGCCTAGAATTCATCAAGGAAAACCACCCTGATGTCCTAGAATCAGAGGATAAAATAGCCATTAAAAGAATTCACTGACAACTTCCTGAAAAAGACCTCGATATGAAAACTCCAAGGAATATCATAGCTAAATTTCAGAATTATTTGATAAAGGACAGAATATTGCAAATAACCAGAAAAAATATAATTCAAATGTCAAGAAGTCACAATCAGAAAATTCTGAATGTTATTTTCAATTCTGAAAATAAAAGGGAAGATTAATAAAATTGAAAATAATCTATTGAAATTCATTTTTAAAATCTATTGAACTAATAAACAAAACTAAGAGCTGGTTTTATGAAAAAGCCAACAAAATAGATAAATCTTTAGAAGTTTGATTAGAAAAACCAAAGAAGAAAATCAAATTGGCAGTATCAAAAATGAAAAGGATGGACTTTCTATCAGTGAAGAGAAAATTATAGCAATAATTAAGAGCTATTTTGCCTAACTTTATGCCAATAAATATGATAATCTAAGTGAAATGGAGAAATGTCTACAAAAATATAGATTGCATAGATTAGCAGAAGAGCAAATAACTCCAGGGCCAGATGGATTTACATGTGAATTCTACCAATAATTTAAACAACAATTAATTCCAACATTATGTAAACTTTTTGTAAAAATAAAGAAGGAATCCTACCAAATTATTTTTATGACATGGGCAAGGTGCTGATACCTAAATAGAGGGAAAAATCTAACCAATTTCCCTAATGAATGTTGATGCAAGAATCTTAAATAAAATATTAGCAAAGAGATTACAGCAAGTTATCCCCAGAATAAATGCACCATGACCAAGTAGCATTTATATCAAGAATTCAGGGCTGGTTCAATATTAGAAAAACTATTAGCATAATTGATGATACAAATAACCAAACTAACAAAAATCATGATTATCTCAATAGATGCAGAGAAAGTATTTGAAAAAATCCAACACTTATTCATAGTAAAAAACACTAGGGAGTATAGGAATAAATGGAATTTTCCTTAAAATAATTAATAGCATCTATTTAAAGCCGCCAGCAAGCATCAGATGTAATGATAAACTAGAACCATTCCCAATAAGATCAGGGGTGAAACAAGGTTGCCCAATATCACCATTAATATTCAATATTGTATTAGAAATGTTAGCTTTGACAATAAGAAAAAAAAAGTGATTAAAGGAATTAGAGTAGTTAATGAGGACACCAAATTATCACTCTTTATAGATTATATAATGGTATATTTAGAGAATTCTAGAGAATCAATTTAAAAAAAAACTACTACAAACAGTTCAAAACTAGTTGTAGGATACAAAATAAATCCACTTCAATTATCAGCATTTTTATATATTGCCAACCAAGGCCAGCAGCAAGAGATACAAAATTCAATTAAAAATAACTGTCAATAATATAAAATATTTGGAAATCTACCTACTAAGGCAAAGTCAGGAACTATATGAACACAATTACAAAACACTTTCTACACAAACCAAGTCAGATCTAATCTCTTGGAGAAATATCAAGTGCTCCTGGGTAGGCCAAAATATATAATAAAAATGACAATACTGCCTAAATTAATCTACTTACCAATCAAACTCCCAAGAAATTATTTTACAGATCTAGAAAATATAATAATAAAGTTCATCTGGAAGAACAAAAGGTAAAGAATTTCAAGAGGATTAATGGCCAAAATGCTAATTAAGATGGCCCAGCTATAGCAGATCTAAAATTATATTATAAAGCAGCAATCATCAAAACCATTTGGTACTGGCTAAGAACAGTCGATCAGTGAAACAGGTTTGGTTTACAAGACAAAAAAAATCAATGACTATAGTAATCTAGTATTTGACAAACCCAAATACCCCAGCTTTTGGGATAATAATGCACTACTTGACAAAAACTACTGGGAAAATTTGAAATTAGTATGGTAGAAATTAACTATTGACCTATACCTAATACTGTCTACCAAGATAAGATTGAAATGGGTGCATGATTTAGACATACAGTAACATTATAAGCAAATTAGCAGAACAAAGGATAGTTTACATCTCTGATCTGTGGATAAGGAAGGAATTTGTGGCCAAAGAACTGGAGCATATTATTGAATATAAAATAGATAAGTTTGGTTGTATTAAGTTAAGAAGTTTTTGTATAAATAAAACCAATGCAGAGAAGATTAGAAGGCAAGCACTAAGCTGAGAAAACTTTTTTGCACTCAAAGTTTCTGATTAAAGACCTTACTTCTAAAATATATACAGAATTGATTCAAACCATTCCTCAATTGATAAATGGTCAAATAATATGAAGTTTTCAAATGAAAAATTGAAACTATTTCTAGTAATATAAAAAGGTGCTCTAAATCACTATTGATCAGAGACATTCAAATTAAAACAATTCTGAGGTACTACTACATACTTCCCAGATTGGCTAAGATGACAGGAAAAGGTAATGATGAATGTTGGAGGGGATGTGGGAAAACTGGGACACTAATACATTGTTGGTGTAGTTGTGAACTGATTCCACCATTCTGGAGAGCAATTTGGAACTATGCCCAAAGGAGTATCAAAATGTGCATCCCATTTGATCCAATAGTGTTTCTACTAGGCTTATATTCTAAAGAGATCATAAAGAAGGGGAAGAAACCCACATGTGCAAAAATATTTGTGGCAGCCCTTTTTGTAGTGGCAAGAAACTGGAACTAATGCCCATCAACTGGAGAATGGCTGAATAAGTTATGATATATGATGTGATATGATACCATATGGAATATGATATATGAATGTTATGGAATATTATTGTTCTGTAAACAATGATCAGCAGGATAATTCAGAGAAGCCTGCAGAGTCTTACATGAACTGATGCTAAGTGAAGTGAGCAGAACCAGGAGATAATTGTACATGAAAACAAGAAGCTCATAGGATGATCATGGCTTTTCTCCACAGTGAGATGATTCAGGCCAGTTCCAAAGATCTTATAATGAAAAGAGCCATTTGCATCCAGAGGAGGACTGTGGGAACTGATTGTACACCACAACATAGGATTTTCACTTTTTTGTTGTTCTTTGCTTGCATTTTGTTTTCTTTCTCATTTTTTTTCCTTTTTGATATGATATTTCTTGTGCACACAATAATTGTGGAAATAGGTATAGAAAAATTGCTCATGTTTAACATATATTGAATTACTTGCCATCTAGAGGAGGGAGTGGTAGGAAGGAAGGGAAATTTTTTTTTTTTGGAACATAGGGTTATGTAAGGGTGAATATTGAAAATTATCCAAGCATATGTTTTGCAAATCAAAAGCTTTAATAAAAAAGGAAATTTTAAAATGCATATTTAATCTATATTCAGACATCATTAATTCTTTCTCTTTATATGAATAACATTTTTCATTATAATCCTTTAGAGTCATCTTGGATTATCATTTTATTACTGAAAACAGCATCCTCAATTGACCATCTTACCATATTGCTCTTACTTTGTATATAGTACATTTCCTCTTTCCAGATTTTGTTGGGAGTTTCCTGCTCATCATTTCTTAAAGCATAATAATATTATTATATTATTATATAGCACCATTTATTTAGCCATTCCTCAGTTGATGGACATCCCTTCAATTTCTAATTCTTTGTTCCCAGAAAATGGTGATATAAGTGTTTTTGTACATATAGCCCATTTCCTTTTTTTTTTTTTTTAGTCCAGGTTGCATTTATTATTTCATCTGTCAATTAGTCACCAAGTATTTATTAAGTGCTCTGGGAACTGTTTTAGATTCCAGGCAAATAAAAGGCAGTCTCTATTTTCAAGTAGTTTAGTGACTCAGTACATAGAATACTGGGCCTATAGTCAGGAGAGATAAGGATATTTTAGGAAGGATTCTATTTTCCTTCATTGGAAGTCAACAAATAAAGATTATATTATCTTTGGTTATGCATGTTGCAGAAGAAATACTAGTAAATTGTTTTAGTTTATTTGGACTGTATAATCTCTGAAGTTCTTTGCAGCCCTAAATCTGTGATTATATGGGAAGTGATCCTTTATATAGATTTATATATTTCTGAGTAGTATAATTTCACCAAGTTCTGGGGAGGGAAAATCAGAGTGATGATCCATGGATGATACCAGTGTATGAAAAATACTAAATGTATTGTGGGTATTTTCCCAATCAAAAGACAAGAGAGCAGGAGAATCATTTGGTATAGAAATATGATAATGAAACAAATAAGCAAAGAGAGATGGATTTGCATATCAGAAAAGTCATTCGAATTTAAGCATAGATGAAAAATAGAGAAGAGACACAGAAGGTTAAAATAATCTCTAGATGTCCATAGTAAAGGTAAAACAAGGCAGGGTGCCTTCGTGAAGATGGCACCTCAAATACAATTGTCTTTTGATGATTCAAACATGGGGTTTTACTGCTATTCCATTTCAATCATTCAGACTTGGAATCTTTAAAAGATCTATAATTAGAGTAACCAGCACTATAATTAATTAAAAGTATGATATTACAGATGATTATAATCTTTTCATTCTTCTTTGAAAAACTACTTGAGTTCAACCAGAAGATAAAAAAAAAAGATTTATATGCCCACATCTAAGTGTGCTGATGCCTAGATCTTCCCTTAACCCTTAACAAAATATATACAGATCACAATTTTCATATTGTTCCATCTTATGGATCTTTTGAAACATTAGCAAGGAATAAAATCAGAAATGGACTTCTAGTATTTATTTATTGGAAGCTTGTTTTTAAAAGTAATCTGTATGGGGGGTAAAGTCAAGGAAAATTTTAGAGGAGGTTATTTTATGTCAATTTTAAATACAGAAAGAAAATCAGAATATACTTGGCTAAAATGACAGGAAAAAATAATGATGACTACTGGAGAGGATGGGAAAATTGGGACACTAATACATTGTTAGTAGAGTTGTGAACTGATTCAATCATTCTGGAGAGTAACTTGGAACTATGTTCAAAGGATTATCAATCTGTGAATAGGCTTTAATTCAGCAGTGTTCCTACTGGGCTTATATGCTAATGAGATCATAAAGGAAGGAAAAGGACCTACATGTGAAAAAAAAAATGTTTGTAGAAGCACTTTTTGTAGTGGCAAGGAAACTGGAAACTGAGTGGTTGTCCATCAACTGGAGAATGGCTGAATAAGTTATGGTATATGAATGTGATGGAATATTATTGTTCTATAAGAAATGA
This sequence comes from Antechinus flavipes, assembly GCF_016432865.1. Classification (NCBI taxonomy): domain Eukaryota; kingdom Metazoa; phylum Chordata; class Mammalia; order Dasyuromorphia; family Dasyuridae; genus Antechinus; species Antechinus flavipes. The sequence continues at coordinate 143,324,715 of NC_067398.1, read as the reverse complement.
TCAGCAGGAGTAAAATGAGAAGGACCAGGAGAATTATTATATACTTCAACAACAATACTATATGATGATCAATTCTGATGGACGTGGCCATCTTCAACAATGAGATGACCCAAATAAGTTCCAATAGAGCAGTAATGAATTGAACCAGCTACACCCAGCAAAAGAACTCTGGGAGATGACTATGAACCACTACATAGAATTCCCAATCCCCTCTATTTTTGTCCACCTGCATTTTTGATTTCCTTCACAGGCTAATTGTACAATATTTCAAAGTCTGATTCTTTTTGTACAGCAAAATAACTGTTTGGACATGTATACATGTGTTGTATTTAATTTATACTTTAATATATGTTAACATATATTGGTCAACCTGCCATCTGAGGGAAGGGTGGGAGGAAGGAGGGGAAAAGTTAGAACAAAAGGTTTTGCAATTTTCAATGCTGAAAAATTACCCATGCATATATCTTGTCAATAAAACTCTATAATAATAAAAAAAGAAAGAAAGAAAGAAATGATCAGCAGGATGATTTCAGAGAGGCCTGGAGAAACGTTTTGAACTGATGCTCAGTGAAATGAACAGAACTAAGAAATCATTATACATGGAAAAAACAAGATTATATGATGATCAATTCTGATGGATATGACTTGTCAACAGTGAGATGATTCAGAGTAGTTCCAATGGACTTGTGATGAAGAGAGGCATCTGCACCCAGAGAGAAGACAGTGGGAACTGAATGTAGGCCACAGCCTAGTATATTCATTTTTTTGTTGTTTGTTTCCATTTTGTTTTTTTTTCCTCATTTCCCCTTTTTTAATCTGATTTTTCTTGTGCAGCAAGATATTTGTGGAAATATGTGTAGAGGAATTGCACATCTTTAATATATATTGAATCATTTGCTAAGTGGGAGAGGAGTATGGGGGGAAAGGAAGGAAGGGTTTTGTAGAGGTGAATGTTGAAAATTCTCATGTATATATTTTGAAAATAAAAAGCTATAACTAAAAAATAACAAAATATTTCTCTTCTGCAAAAAAAAAAGAAAATCTGAATTTACATGGTGTGTGATTTTACACTATTATCAGACCATCCCACTCATCAGAGCCAATTTCAGTCAAAATTGTAAAATATGGAAAATTTGCCTTCATCATTCTCACCTGCCTATCTTGCACCTCATTTCTTCTTTACAGCATTTAATTGTTATTCTGAGCCACCAAGTACAAGCCATTTTTATATGCTAACCAGATTTTTCTCATTCCTAATGTGATCTCACATCCTCTGATATCAGATATGTCTGGAAACTCACTTCTCATTGAAATGTACTCAATAGATAACTGGTTATTTTAGTCAGAACAATCATTATTTTGTTTTAATCAACCTTGGGTTCATTGCTAATATTGAATAGTAGAATTTCAAGTAGTATGTTAAGCAAATGGAGGAAGAAAAGATATTGGCCCTGTGATTTCATTGATAATCTTTGGTGATTTCATAGAGAACTGTTGGGCAAGGAAATCCCAGCCCCTAATGCAGATTAACTTTATAATTTAATAGATTAAATATCACCTGAACACCAAGAGGTTAAATGATTTTTCCAGTGTTGAAAAGCCAGTGTGTTTATCACAGGTAAATCTTGAACCATGATTCCACTGGCTTAAATTTGACAATATATATAGTTGGTATAGTTTAGGAACTAGGTCATAATGAGCATAAAACAAGACAAATCGGTGCTCATTTCCTTCCCTCCAATTTCTATTATTCTTTTCCTCAGAGATGATAAAGTGACTTTATGCAGTTTACTCCAGAGAGGAGGTCATGGTCCCAATATATTCAATCCTAGTCACATCACATTTGCCACAATATGTTTAATTTTGTATTTGTAGAAGAAAGACATTGATGAATCAGAGAAGGATTATGGTCATGGAAATGGAGAATATGCCATGTAAAAAAATGATCAAGTTAATTCCTTGAGGATAGTCTGTTTTGAGTTTTGTCTTTTTATCCCCAGCATTTTACATGGTGACAAGAAAATAGCAAGTGCTTGATAAATGTATGGGGAATTGAATTGATAGGGAAGAGAATATTAAAGAAAAACTTAGTCGCTTTCTCTAAGGGCTTTCATGAAAGAGAAGATTTAGACTTATGGTTGATCCCAGAAGATAAAGGAGAAATGGGTAGATTGCAGAAGAGCAGATTTTAAACAAACATGAGGAGAGTATTTACTTTGCATACATCCTAGACAATGGAAACACAAGAAAAGTAAAGAAATATAGCTATCAAAGCAAACACAAACAATGAAATAAATTGACCCCTCTCTAGAGATCATTAAAAGGAAGAGAAAAAAATCATAAAGAAAGATTCATATAGAATTTAAACAATAGCAAAGAAACTACAAAATAAGAATCATTAAATTATTTCTTTCTGAAAGTTAGCAAATAGATAAGGATAAAAGCAGACCTGAAATAGAACAAATAATGATAGAGAAATCTTTTTATTATTATATTATATATTGATATATTATATGGGATGGTCTGATAATAATTGATATACAATATATTATATATTAAACGCTATGGATTAAATGCAGCAATCTTTGTGCTACAAATGAATCAATGTTTTTAGTATTATTAAACTGAAAAAAAGGATACATATAGAAGGAGAAGAAGTAGAAAATAGATGGGGATATATGATGTATCCTAATTGAGTCCTTGTTCAGAACTAAAGGAAAAATAACCACTATGGTTTCTCAAGAAAAATAGGAGCTATGAGAGAATGAGTGATTTAACAGAGGTGTAACTTTTAATCTGAGATGGAAACCTTAAAATGGATATAGACTGTAATCATTTAGAGATTAGAGGGACTGCTATGTCTAAAAGAATGTAGAACCTCCATGGGCAACAGCATGCCTCAGGAAAAAAGGAATCAAAGTTCCTCAGAGTAAATAACATCAAATATGGTGGAAAGGTATATAGGCCAGTAGGGAAGATTTCATGGCATATGGGAAAGAAAATGATTATAAGGAGCACAGGGGGTAGAAATGCCTGCATGGTAAAGGATACTGGAGAGTTTCTATCTTAGGGCAATACTTCTATCATCTATGCCTTCTAGAGATTTAACACCTTTAAGAGGGAGGCATAGCAGAAAAAAAAAAAAAAGGAAGCAATTCCTATAAGCCAAAAATATAGAAAATGCTTAGAAAAGGGAGATAAAATGTTAGTACTTTTACAATTTTACTTCTGTGAGGAACACATAAAAGTTTAAAATTGTAAGAAGGGGAAGAGAATTAGTAGTTAGAATCTCTTTTAGAAAAAAAATGAATAAATTACTAATAAAAGAAGTTGAAAGAGAAAAAAAGATTAACTGAAATGAAAAATGAGGGGAAGAATTAGAAAGTAAAATAAAATGAAGGTAAAATAATTAACATTCCAAAACTAGAGAAAGATGTAACAAAAAGAAGGCCAAGAGGAGGGCCTGAGGATAAAAGGAAGATAGACTGTGGGAAGCAAAAATAAGTTGAGAAAAGTTATTAATATTTAAAGAGGAAGTAAAAATATTTAAATCTTTATTTAAGGAGGGGGAAGGAAAATTAACCAAAGTCACATTGCTTTAAATGTGAATAGTTTTTTTTTTTAATTTAATAAAACAAAAAAATTAGTGACCGATGGGACAGAATAATAAAACTCAATAATCTGTTGCTTACAAGGCAACACACTTAAGAAGGAAAGATATAACAGAATAGAATTAGGGGCTGGGACAAAATTTGATATGTTTCACTTGAATCCAAAAAAAAAAAGAAATTTGAATCATGTTATCAAATTAAAAACAAAAATTTATTACATAAAGATAAACAAAGAAATTATGATATGCTAAAAATAGACAACCAAATCATATCAATATTAAACTGTTATGTTAGCATATTAATTCATAAAGGAAAAAGTAAGTGAATTACAAAACAATATAAAAAGTGACAGTACTAGAAAACTTTAATATCTTTCAGTTTTTGACAAATCTAGACAATGATAAACAAACGAGAGATATAGAAAATTACTGGAGAAATTAAAAGTAAAAAACTTATGGGATCTTTTGAATGTGACTAATAAAGAATATACACATTGCTATTTACCAAATGAAATTTTTACAAAAAGATAAAGCCAGTACAAATAAATATAAAATAGTAGAAATACTAAAGATGCCTTTTGTGAAGCCATAACACAATGAAATACAAATAAGTTCAGAGACAGCAAACAAAGGAAAGAGAGAGAGTCTTTGACAAGATATAATATATATGCTAAAAAATAGCCCACCAAGTGTAGGCAAAGAGGAACCTTTTTTGTCATATATATATGAGCTTTATTCTTATTGCTAATCCCCATATCTATCTACCCAAGGAGCCCCAAACTGAAAGGTCTATAAGTGAGGAATGAAAAGAGTATTAGAGAATAAGAGATATTTATACAATTTACTATGTTCTTCCTTAAAAAGGGCTCTCAATGATATCTTGAAAACAGTTATAAAATAAGCACTTTATTCAATGTAGCATATATAGTGGATGTGGATTATTACAAACAGAAAGAGACCTGGCATCAGGTGACCTGATTGTTGCAATCTTCGCTCTGCCACTTATTCTCTAATGTGTTCTTGGTCAATTCACTCAGTCTGTCTGCACTCAGTTTTTTTTGTGAAGTGAGGGAGGTGGACTCAGTCACTTGCAATGTTCATTCTAATTTTCAGTCAATGATCCTTAGCATTTAAAGAGTACTGAATTTCTACTCAGGAATATATGGAACACCAACTTATCTGTGACACTTAACCATGAGACCCTAAGGAAGTCATTAATCTTTGTATGCCTCAAGAAACATTAGAAGATTTACCTACTAATCTATACAAAGATTGAGATATGAAACTAATGAGAAAATCATGTAGTAAATCTCTGCTTTTATGCTATAGATGGCATCCTGATGAAGATATAGTTAATGTAACTTTTCAAAATACAATCTGTGGTTCAGAAGCATAAAAGGAGACTGATTCAGCAAGCATTTACTAATTATAATAACTCAATTTCCTTCTTACTGATTTGCCCAACCAAAATTCTTTTGAATTGAAAGAGAATGTCCAGACATATGAAACCAAGATTTGTGACCTGACTGTCCTACATTATTGCTCTAGTCATTAGAGCATTTGACTAGGATTAGTTATCCTAGAAAGATAGCTTTGTCTATTAATTGATGAGAAAAACAAAAACAGTTTTTTTCCTGAAAGTAGTTTCCTGAAAGTTTCTGTCAACAAAAATATCTACATTATTTTCTTCAATCAAAGGAAATTTTTTATCTTGTAAACTAAATGACTACTCAAATTAGACTCATATCACTATTGAAAATACTATCATCTTTGTTTGCTATCTAATTTACATTTAAATCATTTCCCTAGCAGTGTTTTATAAACATAAGCAAACAATATACTGTTTGAATGACATGGGCCTATATACTTGAAAAAAACAACATATCACCTCCAGATGAACTTCAGCAAATACATTTGGAAATGGTTTTTGAGCATCTATAGTTCACTTTTCTAATAATGGTACCAAAGAAGAAACATTTCACTTGACTTCTATTCCTGAAGAGGAGATTTAACTTTCTTCCCCTACAAAACTGGCATATTTAGAGAGACTTTGTGGTATAAAGGGCATTTGTAGTATACAGTCATAAAAATGCTAGAATATTAGAGATAAAATGGACCTCAGGGACCATATAGTTCAACCTTCTCATTGTACAAAAGAGGAAATACAGTGTTCCCAGAGAGATAAAGCAACTGGGCCTAGATCACTTAACTAGTCAGTTGCAGAGCTGAGATTCTAACATCCTGGTCAACTTGAACAAACAAACAAAAAATGCAGTGACTGATTATGGCAAACAAAAGATAACTTTTTTCATCATTTTTGTTATTGTTTGCTTGCTTGATTTTTCTTTCTTGTATTTTTCCCTTTTCATATGATTTTTCTTGCTCAGCATGATGATTATGGAAATATGTTTAGAAGTATTGCACTTGTTTACCCTATGTTGGATTGCCTGCTGTCTTTGGGAGGGGAAGAAAAGAGGAGAGGGAGAAAAATTTGGAACATGAGGTTTTGTGAAGGTGAATGTTGAAAAATATCTTCGTATGTATTTGGAAAAGATAAGATACCATTAACAATGTTTCTTTTCTCTTTTTTTTTTTGTGGAAGACTGCATCAGACTTGGATCCTCTTGCTGTGGCATAACCTAATCATGAGGTCTATTGATGTAAACCTGAAATAACAAAGTTTCATAGGAAATCTCTTTGAGAGATTTTAGGAAGGGAAACAGGATGATTGAGCTATGTCTCTTATTCTCTGTCTACAGGTGCAATCAATAGAAACTGTGATTTGGGGACATGGTATTATCATGAAGGGATATCAAATATGTGACCTGCAACATTCCCAAATATAGTTTTAAAATGTAATTAAAATTAAAAATTAGGTCCAATTAAAATTTAATTAAAACAACATTAAACTTGTAATCAAGATTAAAATGGAAAATGTTTAACAAAATAAGTAAAAACACAATAACACACAGATTAGATTTTAAAATTTAGTCAATCTGCAGTCCACAGGGACCCTTCTGTGTGGATAAGTCAGTTGTGTGTTTATTACAGTTTGATGTGACTGCTGTAGTTCAAAATCCTAGTGGAAATAGCAAAATAGAGAATGTAAAACAAAGGTCTTAAGTTCCTGTCCCCAGACATTCTCATTCCTGATGAGCCTAGTGAGTTTTACATATCTTTTATTCTGACAGGAAAAATACTTTCTCAGGTGTTTCTTAGTCTCTGTTACATAGAGGAACATCTATCATCTCACCTCAGCCTAACGTCTTCAACTATTTGGGTCAAATCTATCTCCAGTCACTGTTTATAACTTTTTCTTTATATGAGAGTTTTTCTCCTGGTATCCAGGTGTCTGGGGATAGGTAAATATTTGCATATATGTATGTATACATATACATAGAACTTTTATATGAATGTATGTGCACATATACAAACATTTGAATGACTCTCTATCAATTTGGGATATCCCTTTGGTTTTATATATTGCATCCTATCCTGTTAATGCTCTGCAACTTTTGTTCACTTCTACCCAGAAGTTTGCCATCAGGGTTCCATTCAATGTGCTAGCAGCCTTCCTTGTTTTCTCCTAGCATCTTGAATATGTCACTCCAACTGTCTTCTGCTTCATTGCTGTTGTTGTCTGTCCTTTGTTCTCAAAGAGGACCAATGTCATCAGGAGAGTGATATCTTGACTTGCAAGTGAAATCATTTAAATGAGGCAGAACTGTGCAAAGTCCTCAGCCTTCCTCTCTCTTCTAGAGTTATCAGAGTCTAGTAGCAGAACATAAGTAAAGGCTACATTATAGTGGTCCAGTTCTACTTTATCAAGCTTTATTTAGAGTCAGATTATAGAATGATTTGGCTAATTGACCCACTGAAAAGCACAAGAGAATATCATCTATTCAATATTCAGGTTGGTGTAGGGATTTTGGGGGTGTGACAATGGATCAGGTCTTTTTTTCTTAGCTTTAAAGCAAAATAACATATAATAGTGGTTATATGGAAATAGCCTATTTAATACTCAGATGTGTAGCTCACATCGTAGTAAATCAGGCAATAGCAAGCAGCTTTCTCCATCCCACTCTCCTATTTCTAATTATAAGTAATTTCCTCCTCTATAATGCATTTAATGCTATATACTTTTATATAAAAAAATTTGGTAATAATGAAGTTATTTTCATTAAGTGGTCCTTAAGTATAGAGAGTCATGGATAGTGGGGAATCCTGGGCAAGGTATAAGACTCCTTAGTCTACTGGAACTCTGCTGACATATCTGGTTTGTCTCACTATCACCCCTGGGGGAGTCTCAGACTTCCTGAGAAATCAGGAAGCATGATAACTTACATTGGAATTAAAGCAGAGTTATACTAAAATGGCAAGGAAACATCTGCACGCAATAGAAAGTTCTTTATGTGGTCCTGCATGCACAATATATAATTAGCACATGCATCGGGTGCTATAGTTATGTAAGTATATTAGGGTAGATAAGCCTGAGAGAATTTTGAATAAACGAACTCTTGCTGTGACCATCTTTGAGAATTTTGCCCTTTCACTCCTCACCCATGATCAGGATTCAGACTGGTACCAAAATCCTCCAATAAGCAGATTCGGACACTTGGGATTATAGATGTTTTGAAGGACACTTACCTAATTTTGTCTTAAATAATTTGAAGATCAGGCTGTTAGAAGATATAACCATTTACAGAACTCATCTCGATTTGGATTTTATTTCAAAACAAACAAACAAAAGTCCTGAGGTTCTAGGATTTGGGTATGAGGAAGTTCCTTTGCCCAGATATTATAAAGGTGATTTCCAAGGGATAGAATGATCTTGTTTTGTAGTCGATAAAGGAAGTTTAAAGGGAATTAATCTAATTGTGTAAGAATATTAAGCAATCTTCTGCCTTGTGCTCTTAACATATCCAAAATCCCTCGAGATCCTCTTTTCCATTGTGTTGATTTTCTCCCTTTCCAAAAAGCATCTCAGGGATCATTAACATCTCACCATAGGATTCTTTTGAAGTTTTGGCTGTATTATTAAATTTCTGCTTATACAAAATGATTTGGAGAGACTCTTTCCCGTAAATACCTGCCAAATGCTATTCTTGCTTTCTGTCTTGAAATGATGCATGTTTAGTTATACAAAAAAAAAAAAAAATGTGGCATCAGCTACCCTAATTGCATTACCATTTTCTATACCTATCATGCCAGTGAATCTTATTTTTTACAAACCCTCCTATTTTTTTCTTCATTTTCTTTCCCAGAATTCTTTAGTCATTATCACCTATTTTAAGGGGATAAGTGTCATAGACTTTTGTTTCTGTCTATTCCTTTTAGTGGTAGACCAGTATGACCAAAAAAAAAAAAAAAGCCTCATTTTCTCATTTTTAAAAAGATAACACAATTTAGAGCAAATTTTTAGTTTTAGAGAAGTAGCTTAACTGCTTTTGGTTGCTAATCTATTTACTTCAGTAAACTTTGAAAATGGGCTGTTTTGAATTATAATATTAATTATAGTACTTATTGGCCTTCAGCTAATATCAGTATGATAAAAAATGAAAAGTATATCTGATTAAGTACATTATTAAATAATATTTATGCTTATCTTTGTCATTATTATGAATATAACAGTCATAAACACAAATAAAAATAATCAAATCCAATGTGAAGTAAATTACCTAAAATGCCATTAAATTAAAACTTATTTTAAGGAAGAAAGTAGTAATATAAATTTTGATATTAAATTAATATAATACATTCCCTCAATTTATCTATTGTCAGTTTTTTGATATCCAACTCATGGATGTTTTCTTATTTTATGCATGGCACCTTTCATCATTGTTAATATTTTCTTTTGTATTCTTCATACTTATATTTTTAAGATGCTAAGTCCATTATATCATCATCATCCATAATGTAGCTAGCTATTGCAGAGTTTTGCTACCTACAGGTTATATCTAGCTTTTTACTGCTGTAGATAAAGAAGTGGTAAAAACATGTCATCAATAAAATTTTTAAATATTGGCATCTATTAATACTTTTATACAATTAAAACCTCCCGTTCCCCATTTTTCACTGTATTTTTTCTTCCCTGACTAAAGTATATTAATCACTTTTAGATTCTGATTCTTCTCAGTTTGCTTTCAAAAAACTACACAAGTCTTTAGTTCTACTGACAAGGACATCAAATGTCTGTTTTAGTTATAGCTCTGGAATCCAAAGGGACCATAAAAGTCTTCTGGTCTAGCCTTATTGTTCTATAAATGAGAAAACTTCATTTCAGAAAGTTTGTGAGTTATTCAAAGATGGAAGATCAAGGTTTGAACCCTTGATTAAATTTTATCTTTTTTTTTGTTTCTTTTTTCTATTTTTACTTTTAATGAGTTTACAGTTACTTTATTTTCATCTCTTATTAGAAAATTGAGCAGCTTTAACCTTTTAATACCCCTTGGTTACAGTTGCTGTCATTTTTATTTTTATTGTGTATTAAACTGCCATATTGGCTTCTAATCACATCATCAAGGAAGATTGGTAACATCGATCACTCAAATCCACAGATAATCATCAATTCTTGTATCAGTTTGATTTTCTGGGCTTCATTCCCACCAAATCATTTACCCAACTTCATTGCAGGGAACAAAGGTGGCTGTTTGTATGAGTTTTCTTTCCCCATCTTTGAGTGGATATGAATCTAAATTGTGAAAAAGTCAAGAGAAAAGCATAGGATTTTGGGAGAATGTCACAATTGGCTACATACATCCAGGAAAAGGTGGTGAATGGCATGTTGCTTAGTTAATATTAACATGTCATTTAGATAAAATTGACATGTCATTAGCTGATGTAAGTATGTAATTGATACTACACGTACTTGGACAACTTGCTTGTTTCTATAGCATTGACATGTAACTGGTATATTTCTTTGTGTTACTGACATGATGTTTGCTTTATATCAATGTGTTGATGGCAGACCATTTATGTAATATAAATACTATGTAACATGCAATATAAAGACTTATGTACATAAGATTATGTAATGTGATAGATCTGTTTATGTAAAAATAGTGTGTTATAAATATAACATTGTATAATACTGTTGTGTAATTTGTTGTTCTTTGAATGATATTGGTGTCTGCATAACATCAGTGTGTAATTGGCATGTTATTTGCGTATTAGTGTGCATTTGGCAATTTCTTTCATCTTCCTTTTGGAGCCACACAATATAAAGCCTCTTCAAGGTGAAAATTCTCAGATATATGAATAGGGATAAGTATGCTGATGTCTTTAAGTCTTCTACAATCTAAACATTTCCACCTCCTTCATCTTTTCTTAATAACATGTCATTTCATATACTCACACAGTCCTAATTAGCTTTCTTACATGAAACTTCCTTTGGCAACTTATCTTTGTGTACTTCGATATGGAATCCAATCATGAATGCAATATTCCAGAAAGGAAATGAAAGCAAGTAAGCATTTATGTAATGGCTACTACATGTTTCTTAATTGTTTTTCAAATATTGTCTTATTTAATCTTCATAATAATCCTGCAAGATAGGTGTGTTATTACCGTGTTTTCCTGATAAGAAGACACTGTCTTATTATTTTTTTGGACAGAAAAACACCAGAAGGCTTATTTTCAGGGGAGGGCTTATTTTAATGAACATTGACAGCTATTTTAATAAACAGGTAAATGTGAACAAAAAAAAAAAGTACCTTTATTCAATAATGATCATATCATGTTCTCCAACAACATCGTCATAAGTGTCCATACCCTGAATTCCGTCCTGGATGTCTTGCACCTCTATTTCCTTCAGAAGAAGTGGACCCAATCTGTCATGTCCAGCAATATAGCTCTCTTTAAATGAACATTTCTTGTCCAGGTAACCTGCTCATAGTGCCTTGGTGACACAACTGTCAGTAATTTTATCCCATGGCTTCTTCACCCAAGTCACGACTTCTTGCAGACAGGGCTTCACAAAGTTTCCACACTGATACCGTTAAAGGAAACTGTCCAACCAGTGTTGTGATGCTTTGAATCCTTCTGAGACCATTTCAAACTCTGGTGCCATTGAAAGGGCAAATGCTTGAATATCAGCCCTGCGCACAACCAAGGCCTTTGCTCTCCTGTGAGCAATCCATTCACCAATGAGGATCTCCAAGTCAGGATATAAGGGTTGCCGACCTGATCCAGACCTGCGCTTTTTCCCTTTTCCCTCATCCACCTGTTGATTGAGGTTATTATAATCTGCTCTCCATTTTCTGACCATTCAAAGATCCAAAACTTTTTCTTTACAGAAAATTGCAAGATTCTTGCCATGTGACTCCTCTACAATTGCTTTCTTATACTCAACAGTATAGCTCTTCCTTTTTGTACTCATGTCTGGGGGTCAAAACAGACAGAATAATAAAATTATGACCATCAGTCCTTCTTTTCACTCCATCATGCCCCTCAATAATGTTTTAACCCCATCATGCTCCCTGAGTGCTCCTTCTATCCTCCATGATGCCCCCTGAGTTTTTCTTTTATCCTCCATTATGCCTCCGGAGTTCTTCTTTTATCCTCTATCATGCCCCTTTTATCCTCCATCATGCCCCCTCACTCCCACTTACATACTGGGTTTTTATGTTGTCCTGCTTCAGCTCTCCTCTGCGGCACTGCTCTCAATGGTGCCAGCAAGCAAATCACTGGGGAAGAACAGGATGACGTGCTCACTGCTGCAGCTCTGATTGGATGCAGCTTGGAGCGCGGTGTGCGTTTCACCGGGGGTGGGGTGGGGGGGAGTGGAGTGAGGTGGGGGATGGGGGGGGTGCATACAGAGGGTACCATAATGTAGCGTGTAGCGCAGGGGATCACCTTCACTATAGTAGCAATCTAATAGGGCTTATTTTCGGGGGAGGGCTTATTTTAGAGGAATCTTACACAGTAAGGAGAGGGCTTATTTTCAAGATAGGTCTTATTATCGGGGAAACATGGTATCCTAGAATTTACAGATGAAAAGACTTAGGCAAATAGTATTAAGTGACTTGCCCAGGGTCACATAGATAATGTCTGAAGTAGGATTTCAATTCAAGTCTTCTTGACTCCAAGCCTAAGGCTCTATCCATTGAATTACCCAGCTGACCCAGAGACAGTGTGATGAGTACAAAACAGAGTAAGTATCTCACACTTTATTTTCTGAATATTATATTTCTGTTAATGATTCTGACAACCAAAATTGCTTCTTTTGGGGGAGTGATATCCATGTCTCATTATTGACTTATAAGAGAGATTACAGACAACAGGATCTGTTTGTATTTCTTCATCTAATCTTTGGAGTCAGATGCCATTTTGAACCCTTGATGTTTAATTCAAGGATGTGGCAACTTACAAAGTATATGTTGTGCTTTTCACAAATGTGAATGCACTTCTAAATAAATGATGAATGTTCCAAAATTCAAAAAAAAAAATCTCAGCTAAACAGGTAACAGGAAAATATTGTCTGTATTCTGCTTATTGTTTAACCCATTCTTGGGGGATCTGGAAAAACCAAATTAGGGAACCTGGGGGTGGGGGGGAAGACTCAGTGAGACATAATAATTTTCTTCAAATATTTGAAAGGTTTTCATGTGGAAGAGGGAATAATGAGATCATTTTTTTCTCCCAGATGATAGATCTAGGAACTGTAGATGGAAGTTACAAAGAGGAAATTTAGAAGACCTAATATCAAGAAAGTCACCCCAACATTAAAGCTATCCAGAAATAGAGTGGCCTGCCTTGGGAGATGGTGGGCTTTCTCCTCATTGGAAATCTTTGAGCAGGAACTAGATGACCTATGTTTGGCTGTGTTATTGTAGAGATTTCTTATGATTATGCATTAAGGTGCCAGTAAAAGTTTCTGTGACTGTGATCTTGGATTCTGAAATCTCAATGCTGAGCACAGAGAACTGAAAGTGAGGAAGCAAATAATAATTAAGTACTTTGTACCAGGCACCTTGCTCAGTTCTTTACAGCTATTTCATTTGATACCCATTTTACAAATTAGGACACAAAGAGGTTAAAGAATGACTTACCTAGCATCATTCAGCTAATGTCTGAAGCTAGAAAACAACGATAATAATATTAGCTAATATTTATATAAGACTTACTATATACCAGGCACTGTGTTAAGAGATTTACAATAATTATATCATTTGATCCTCACCACAGTCCTGGAAAGTAGGGGCTATTATCCCCATTTTACAAATAAGGAAACTGAAACAAACAGGTTATCTCACAACTAGTATCTGATCATGAATTTGAACTCAGTTCTTCCTGAGTCCAGATGCAGCATTCTACTCATTCATCCAACTAACTTCTTAACAAATTGAGTAAATCACTATTCAGAAGTGACATGAATAAGTAGATTAGGAAGCTAATGAGAAAATTTTTTTTCTATTCTTCTGAAGGAACTTTTATTCCCTACTATATCATAGGACCCCTACTTTGTGTCCTGTTTCCAATATGTACCTTTAATAAGCCTTGACTGGCCAGTTAAGCAGCTGATCAGGATGAAAGGGGAGGGTGTAATGAGAATTAGATAATTCCTCAAATCAGCTTCTGACAATGACTCCCACTACAACTAGCAATATTTAAGACATTCCAGGTCCTCATATTGTTCACTGACTTATCTTAGCCTTAGCTGCTTAGGACCAGGAAAAATTAACAATAAACAAAATTATGACTCCCTTACTGCATTTTCCTTGTAATCTGATCTTATGGATTCAAGCCAAATATCAATTTTTGAGAAAAAAATTGATCTTGTAACAAGAAATTTTGATTACAGTACCTGCTTTAGGCTTTGTTGAGATTTTTAAGAGCATATTTTTGAGTGTACAATATTGTGTACTTTCTCCTATATAATAGCTACTATACAGGCTATTTATATAAATTCTGAATCATCTCTATCTAACACATTGCTCTGCATACAATTATTGCTCAGCATATATTTATTAAATTGCTGATAGAACAAAAGCTAACAGATCAAATATATTGTGTTATCACTCAGACAAGATATACAGAATTCAAAATTTAGGACAATAAGACTTTTCTTGTCTTTAAATTTTTATTGACTTTTTTTTATTTTTATATTACCTTCATTTTTTTCCCTTTTCTATCCAGTGAACCATTTCTTGTAAATAATTTCTTTCTGATAATGATTCATTTCTTATAGACAAGATGAAAACCTTCAAGAGAGTTAGGAAGACATCTATTAGCTCTTAAAGAGGAATTTATATTTTTTTATTTTATTATTTTATTGTGAGCCCTATGTTTTTTGGTATGGAGCTACTGATATCTGAAAACTTTCTTGAATCTATATTGACAGGGATATAAGGCCGTTGACAACCAAGAAAAATCAAGAAAGGTTTTGATATAGTTGCACTTAAGCTGATCCTTTAAGTAACTTTTTTGGTTTCTGTGAAGAATTATCTTCACAATTCAAAAGGGAGTTCTTGAAACAAAAATATTTGTCCTAAACTATGAACATTACAATATTCCACCATTCTACATCAATTCTGGTTGATTGATAAGCCAGCAGATTCACAGTCGGTTTCCCAACAGATTTTGGGAAAACCATTTACACCTTGACTGAAATAATCTGTGTGTGTATATATATATATGTACACAGATTGTGTAGACAATAAACAAATATAATTTGGAGGTATAAGGAATGAAGTAATCTCACTGACTCACTAGAAGGCCAAATGAGGTCTCAGTAAAACTGGCTTACTTTATTATCTTGTTGTAAGCCCCATGTTTTCTTGTACTGAGCTATTGATATCTGAAAACTTTCTTACATCTATTTTGACAGCGAGACAGGACCATTAAAAACTAAGGAAAATCAAGAAAGATCTTGAAATAATTGACACTTGAACTAATTATTTAAAGAACTTTTTGGTTTCTATGAAGAATTAAATATAACTGTCTTTTAATTCAAAAGGGAGTTCTTGAAACAAAAGTTTTTTTTTTTTTTTCCTAAAGTATCAACATTACAACAATAGGTAATCTTGGATGGGAAAAAATTATTCCCTCTTCCAGATTTCCCTTCTATGGATACAGACCAAAAGTTTAAATGAGGTAGTTTCATGTGGTATTTAGCAACCTAGTGTAAGATATACAGCAGTTTGGTGATGAAAAGGGCAGAAAACATTTTTGTGTGAAAGAAAATATTTAAAATGTATATCCAAATCTATGTATATAAAATCCTGTACATATAATGGATCCAAATATCTATAGAGAGATAGACAGATGGAGATAGAAATGCTTTGGTTTTATATACAGTTTTTGTGTACAGGGAAAAGATTTCCGTTTCCATGGTTTGTAACATAGATAAAATTCCTTCTTTGATCATCTACATCTACATTTTTAACTACACTTGCAAAGTGGATTTCATTTAGAAGAACAAGATGTTCAATACTATCTGAACAGCAAGCAAACCATTTCCTGATATGGTTTAGATGTATTAGAAACACTAGGTCACAAGTTTCCAAACTATTTCACCTAACCCTGATGTTCCACAAAGCAACTCTAATAATTTAATATAAAAAAGATATTGATTTGGTGTCTTGCTGTTCTTGTGCCTGTGAACAGAGTGTACCCATTATCTATTGTTCTGAGCTCAGCAACCTCCCAGATCTCTCCTGTTCAGTCAGAACTCACAAGAGTGAGATGCTGTTGCTCCATTCCCCTATGAGGGAACAGAGCAATTATTTTACCACTTGTGCTTCTAGGAGGAGCTCAAGAAATAGAGCTATTTTACCATGTACTGCTGTTCACATCTGCCAACAGAAGTATGGTGTAGTTGTGCCAGCCCGGAAGGAATTGAAACCACAAGGGGAATTTAAGAGAAAGCCAAGTGTACTTTTCTACTATATTAAATTGTTAATTTTACTAAAAGGATCAATAGTGGGCTCATTAAGTTTGCTGGAATCATTTTCTAAAGGTAAAATGGAGAACTTTTTGATTACTTTTAGATAAAAATTAGTTTGTAATCATAATTTTTAAAAATATAAGCCTGTTCTTCCTGGAAGTATGAAAGGGTCCTTTTCTTCTAGGAATTTCATTCCTTGAAAGAAGAAAGAAGTCTCCTAAGTGACACTTTCCTTCAACAAAGAGCAAATTTGTGGCTAACATAACATTCTGACTAGCTTGGACCAGCTATCTCTCTGTACTTTACAAAAGTAAACCATATTTGAGGTATTTTTTTTCAATCCAGTATAACTGAGTTTTTAACTGGGCATTGGCAAGCTGAAGACGACACACAAGGAGCCACATAAAAGAGTAAAGGGATTGAAATCTTACCATATAAAAGTTAGTTGTGAGAACTGAGGATGTTTAATATCTTGGATAAAAGAAGAGTTGGGAAAAAAAGGATAGCAAACTTCATGTACTTAGACGACTGTTAAATGGAAGAAAGATAACCCCTTTTTTTGCCCCATATGGAAGAATTCAGAACATTGAAAACAAGTTGAAGAAATATTTTTAACAAGTTGCAAAAATATTTTTAAGTTTAGTGTCAATGTAGTGTTAATGTAGCATTTGAGGATCTTTTTCCTGACCCTCACTTTCATGGATGAATTAAACCCAGAACTTGGCTATATCTTCCCTTCAATATTGTTCATTGAACAAAATATTCCATCTCTAGGCTCCAGGCAATTCCACTGGCTTTCCTCCAAGTGTGAAACATTTTCTCCTTTCATTTCTACCTCCTGGCTTCCTTGGAATTCATCAATTCTCAGATAAAACCCTTCCTTCTAAAACAGTTTCCCAATCTCTTAGTTTTAGTGCCTTACCACATTGATTGTTTCTGATTTATCCTGTATATAGCTTTTTTGTACATCCTTGCATGTTGATCACTCATTAAATTATGAGTTCGAGAGCAAGGACTGTCTTTTTTACTTTTTAAAAATATTTCTAAGGTTTAATACATTACCTAGTAGGCATTTAATAAATATTAACTGATTGATTTGGTTTGGGTCCCACCTTTACAATAGGAAAAACTTCCCAATAATTAGAAAATCCCCAAATAAAATTAGGCTACTTCAGAAGATTGTGACTTCCCCCCTCCCTAGAATTTTTCTAGTGAAAATTAAATGACTTCTTGCTGGTATCTTGTAAAGAAGAATTAGGTACCCCAACTGTTCAAGGAATACAAAGTTTAAGCATATTTCCTTGGTGCCAATCTCATATAATGTGACCAAAAAAATTTCCTACATGGAGTGAAAATGACAAGGAACATTAAAGGATAAAAATACAAAAAAATAAATAAATAAAATTGGAAAAGAATTATTAGATATTAAAGATAGAAGACCCTTTCTTAACATTATGATTGTCAAATGGTCTAGATATTTTGCTATGCATTTACTGAAACTAGAATTATACTAGTAGGTAGGGAATTAGTTGGGATCAAATATTGACTCCCAGAAAAATAATTTTTAAAAAAATTAGAGCTTTTTATGATTTATAAACTACTCTACAATATTAGCTAATTTGCTCCTTATAACAACCTTGTATGTAAGTTGCTATTATGATGTTTGTTTCACAAAGAAAAAAAAACAAACAAAAATTAGTAAAGACTAAAGGGTTGAGTTACTTGTTTAGTCCATACACTGTGCAACTATCTAAGACAGAATTTAAGATTACATCTACCTGATCCCAAGTGTAGTGTCTATTCACTGAACCATGGTAATAGTTTTCAACTATTAGCTGATGATAAATGATGAAAATCCAACACAGGTGTACAGCCCTTTAATAGCTAATTCCTCTAATAGCACAATAGGTGTAGTTTTCACTCAGGGCACATACAGGTTTTTTTTTTAATTATGAAATTCTTTATTTCAAAATATCCAAAGAGGATTTATAAATGGAAACAAGTATAGTTTAATCCCAGGAAAACCTGTTATTTTAAATAACATATTCAACATGTCACAGGTCTATCTGAAGACACTTTCAAAGGTATTTTGACAAAAATCAGAAAAAGGCAGGAGAGTGCTATATCATTGTTATTACTAGCAAATGTAGTTTTAAAACCAAAAGGTAATATTTACAAAACTAAGAATGCCATGCCAATACCATATAATTTTTAGAATATTTTTCTAACAAAATTTCTAGCAATAAATGGGTAAGACTATCCAGAAGAAATATGATTTTTTTGAAATGAGGAGAAATTTGGCACTACCAAATATTTGATCCCATAATATTCAGACAGAATTGACACATATTCTTTTAAAAGTTATCTTATTTTTATGAACATTTTTTTATTTTATGAATCTCTGTATTTTATGCAAATATACCTCTGAATGTATTCGTTTCACCTTACCAGTATAAGGAGCTGCTCCTTTTAATGAAGATTTTTTAAAAAGAGGAAATGAAGTAATTCAGGGCACTAATCATCACTTAGACTGTATCTGAAGATTTATGAAATGATCCTCAATAATAGTTGCACACATCATAGAGAAAAAATGAGTGAAGTGAATGAATAAGCATTTATTACATGCTTACTATGTTCCAGGTATTCCTTTAAATGTTGGAGAGACAGAAAGAAATATATACGTGTGTGTGTGTGTGTGTACACATACATATATAATCCCTGTTCTCAGAAAGATTAAACCTTAATTCAGAGATGTCATCTATTAAAAAAAAATTGAATCAGGATGAATGGAAAGGCCATGAAGTTCTAAAGATATATAATGGTTGGGTAAATGGAAAGGCAAACAGGTTATTAGATTACAGAAATCAGTTAGATGATCACTTTGCGAGTACTATAAGGCTTAGTAGCAGGATAAATAATAAAGTTTAGAGGAGTGTACAAAGAAGTGTTAGAGCAGATGGTAAGATCTGGTCTTTCTCCATCTCATCATAAGTAGATTTAGTGGCAGTTTTTTCATCTAAGCCTTTTGAACAGTTAAGCAAATTGAATTCTTAAGGGATAAAACAAAGGAAAAAGTTATCCCTGATTCAAACAATTCTTCTTTACCTGGAGACTCAGAAGAGTAATGTGATTGTCTGGGAGGGGCAGAGGCAGGGTGAAGGTAAAAAGATAAAGCACAATCCCCTATGGGTTCTGAATGATCCTAAAACTGGAGAAGGGCAAAGCCAAAAGGGGCAGGAATTCACAGGGATAGAAGTAAAAGAAAAGGGGAAAAGATACACTTTCTCAATTCCTTTCAGATACCAAGCCTGATAAATATAATTATTACATCATTATTTTTTGCTTATTATTGTGACTGTTTATACTACTGTAGTCACTGTATATATTATTTTTCTGGCTAAGCTTACTTCACTCTACATCAGTTCATATAGTCTTCCTTTGTTTCTTAGGATTCGTTCTAGTTGAAGTCGACATGTATCTACAAGAATATTACTAAATACACCCCAAAGAAGCAACAATAAAAGATATGAGCAGTTCACAAAGAAATACAAGCTGTTAATAAACATAAAAGTTAATTACCAATAATTATAGAAATAATACCTTAATTTCTCATTTTATATCCACTATATTGCCAATTTTTTAATGCAAAAATAAATCAAATTAGATAGACTATATGGAAAGACCTAACATATTGTTGATTGGACTTCAGAGTGATACAAATGTGGAGAATAGGAAAATAACATTAATAGTCACAAAATAGTTCATACCAGAGAAACCTTTCCCCCAAAGAATCTTAAAAAACTTGAAAAGAAAAAGAAGACATTAAATCCCCAAAAAGTATATAATTAGTAATTTATATACTTAAGATAGAATGGTTACATAATTTTGCATACTACTAATAACCACATTATTGATGGCAATAATAATGTGCTAACATTATGGTGTTATAAAAATGATAAATACAACAGATATGAAAAGACAAATACAAGAGATTGGATAGTGAAATTAGCAGAACCAGAAACATGTATATGATACTGACCTAAACTGCATTAACTTAAAGAGAAGAATATGAAAATATGGAAGGAAAATCACAGTTAACTGTAGCAAATCTTAAACAGACTTACAAAGGAAATAAGAAAAACAATCTTATTTCTTTCATTCTTGTTTTACTTTTTTTTTTTTTTTTTTGGTCAAAGGCAAGCTAGGAGTTTAAAGTAAGATGTTTGCCTAAGGATTTTATATGTTCATTTGAGTATTTATCTTTCTTAAGATAATAATAAAAGTATTTCAAACAATTTTGCATTGAATTACGTATTTCACTCCGTCTCAATGAAAGAACACCTTCCTGTTGAATAGTGATTAAATTTGTGACATATTTCATCTTTTGACTGGTCTAAATTACCTTCAAAATAATAATACCAATAATCCATAATCAGTTTGAATTGCCTTTTGGCTGTTCTTCCTTTCTTAAGCATATAGCAGGAATTTATTCATAGAGTACTAGTAAATTTAAAGAAAGGCAGTGAGATATATATATATATATACACACACATACATACATACATACATACATATTTATTATATCTCACTGTTCCTCTAAAAAGCTTCCAGAAAAGTTATATACAAATATCTACTCTTACCAATCCCTTAGTATTTAATGTGTGTGGTCTCAAACAAACTAAAACTTGAGAAAAACCTTAATTTAGAAAAGCCAATCACTGCATTGCCAGTAGTCTTAATCTTTTGTTTTGCCATTGGATTAGAGAATGAGGCTGACTACTCTGAGTAGCTCTGCCCCACTCATATCTAATTCAAATGGAATAGGTCCTCTCAGAGAAAGAAGGATGAATAAGTATGTTGAGAGTAAAAGATTAGAGGTCATCTAATCTAAATTTCTACTCTTATAGATGAAGAAGCTGAGGTCCAAAGAGGTAAAGTTAATCACCCAAAGTCACTCAGGTAAATGATAGAGTAAAGAATTGAACTCAAGAATTTTGACTATAAGTTGAATATTTTTTTTCTAATGGGCCATTGCCTTCCTCAGTAGTGCATTTATATTTGTTATAACTTTGGGATACCTACCTTAGCACATATTTAGCATACCTTTCTCTCTTAAGCCAGGAATAACTGAAAATTTTAGGGAAATTGACTTTTGTTGAACTCTGAATATGGCTCTATGCTCACAAACCTTTGTGTCCTTCAAATTTAAAAGTCATAATTTACAAGCAATGAGTAGTCCCTCTATCAACATAAATAATATTCCTTCCACATCTTATTATAAGTACTTCTTGCTTTATAGTGACTAAAAACAAACAAAAAGCCCACTAAAAATAAAAAGAAATTTGTGATGATGAACCTCATCACATTTAGCTAGACTGGTCCTCATAATTACTACACAGACTTCTATTCAAAGTCTTACCAATTTGATAAGATGTTCCAAAGTAGGTTCTTTCTCAAGTATCCTAAATCTCCTCATACTGTGTTGAAGTATCAGAAAACTAGGTAGTAAATTTACTTTTATATTAACAATAGACTATATATTTACCTGCTCAAAGATAAGAAGTTTAAATGGCTTCAGTAAAAGTGAAAATCACATGATTTTGTATGGTTTCTTATATTAGATTCTATAGTATTCCACAAATAGTTCCATTAGTCTTTGTCATGGATAGAAGCGGGTTTAGTGGGTAAATTTAGAGTTAAAATATTATTTCCATTTAGCCAGAATAATACACTGTCATAAACCAATTAATAAGACTGAAATGATGCTAATTGATGTAGATTTCTAAGCTTATTGAATAATACAGCCTGAAACATCCAAAGATGCTTTGATTATATAAGTAACATGCAATATTAGTTACAGATTTGGTAAATGAATTTTAATTGGAAATTTATTCAGTATTGCCAATGACACCATTAGTTTTATGCATGAAAAGGCACACTAAACTACAAATGGTAGATCTAGGTTCATTTTATTTGAGAGTTAAGGAGTTAAATATTTATTAAACAAGTATCATGTAAGTATTTGGTTCACAAAATTTTTTATACTTTGTATTTTTCTACTACTTGAATAATCATTAAAGTGTTAAATTAGAAATTCTTATTTTTGCTCATTCTAGAACCTTTTTTTTAAAATGAAAGTTGAAAATGAAATACCTTACATAAGCAACAGGGATAATTAAAGCATTTTGTTTTCCAAGAAAGTCAGGGGCAAAGTGTCATAGAAGTTCAAGTGTTTTAGTATATTTTGATATGTTTTAGATACTCATTGGAGAAGAAATCTTTTGCTATTCTTTCATATTTTAAATATATATATACATATACATATAATACAATATTGAAAGTAAATAGTTATAGGGAACTCATTAAAAATACAGGGGAAATCATGTTTCCTTTCTTAGGAAACCTGTGTTATACACCAGAGAGAGCAAATAAAAAGGAAAATGACCCAAATGATCCATGTGTATAAAATATTTATAGAAGCTCTTTTTTATGATGACAAAGAATTGGAAATTTGAAGAATGGATGAACAAATTATGATACATATATGTGATAGAATACTCTAATGCTTTAAGAAAAGATGAAGAGGATAGTTTCAGATAAACTGAGGAAGACCTATATGAGATCAGGCAGAGTGAGATTGTTCTCCTGATTCTTCCTATTTATACAATAATAGCATTAGTATAAAGAAAATCACTTGTAAAAAACTTAGTTATTCTGATCAATATAATGATCCATAACAATTCCAGAGAACTCATAATGAAAAATACTATCTATCTCCAGGTAGAGAACTGGTAGCCTTAGAGTACAAATTTAACTCTATTTTTTTCTTCTTTCCTTCCTTTCTTCTATCCTTTATCCCCTTTTCCTTCATTTCTCCCTTCTTTTCTTTCTTTCTTCCTTTGTTCTTTTTTTTTAGAGGGGGAATGTGACTAACACATGATTTTGTATGTATAATAGATATTGTTAATTCTTGACTATTCAATGAATAGCAAGGGGTGTAGAGGAAGGGAGGGAATTTGGAACTGAAGATAATATAAAATTAAATAAAATCATTTGAAAAGGAAAGAAGGAAGGGAGGAAGGAAGGGAAGGAAGGAGGAAGGAAAAGAGAGAGATAGGGAAAGAGGGAGAGAAGGGAGGAAGGAAGAAAAAGAAAAAATTACATATGATTCAATGATTTCTTCCTGATTTATGTCTAATGAAAAGCTGAAGCCCATAGTATTTCATGGTTCTGGCACTCTCTTCCTTTGTGTTGCTGAAATTTGAGCAGTAGTGGAAGTATCTAGTGGAAGTATAAGATACTATATGGAGACAAAATTCTGTGGTCAGAATTCCCTAAGTTCCAACCTGCTATTTAAAAAAAATAATAATAACCAGAATTAATATGCTGGTGTGAATTTATTATTTTTTTAACTTTCTTCATGACCCTTTCCTTAAAAATCTAAGGATTTATCTCTCATCTAAACTTTTCAAGTATTACTAATCCACGTTATTTAGAATTATTGTATTGTATGGGTCATAGATATATTAAAAGCAACCTCTAACTAATTGTCAATATTTTATTTTTCAGGGAATCTCAGTAGTTATTTTACTTATTTAACTTTAAGTTTTACTAATTTTCCTTTAAGAATCTAACAAAGAGAGAGAAATAATATCATGGATAAATTGAGCAGCAATTCCAAGAAAGATAGCAACCTTTTTCAGTTCTAAGAAGAGACTCAAGTGTGAAGATATTAGAAAATCTAGGTAAGAAACACATCCATCATACACTACCTCAAATTTTAGAGAACAATGGCATCTTCTACAATTTACATCTATGATTTATTGACCAAACAACATATATAGATACCACTGGCAATTTTTCTAATAGTCTTAAAAAACATTTCTCATTTTATAATGATCAAAATATTTACTGAGTACCTACTACATTTTACATATGTTTTACCTCCTGCAAATGACTCTGAAAATTTAACTAAATCCCTCTCTTCATGTAAAATAAATCTTATATATTTGGGGTAGGATAAGTTAGAGAAAGTCCTATAAGGCCTTTGTAAAAGCAAAGAAACATGGAGTTTGCAGAATGTTCTACTGGAAGTGCTTTATGATAAGCTAGTCAAATTCCTTTAGTTCAGAACAGGAAACTGAGGTCAAAGGAGTTAGTTAGTTGGCTAAAATTATAATGATGATGATAGTGATGACTACTTACATGTAAAATATTTTGTTTGTAAAATATTTTTGTAAACTATCTTTCTTATTTGATCCATACCACACCCCTGTGAAATAAATATTATTATTATTATCTCAATTTTGCAGGTAAGGAAACTGAGGTTAAGACCACTAGCATCATTTGATCAAGATCACCTGAATAATTAGTTTCCAGATAGCATTTGAACCCAGTTTTCTATTCTCTTTGATTCCAGTACTTTATTTACTAAACCCCAAGTATACAGTAAACTTTTCTAGAACAGGTACATTTTGTTTCAAAAATGCAAACCAAATTCTCTCATTGGCAGTATACAAAAATAGTTATCTTTTTGTTATCTGTTCTGTGATCCTAATTTTAGAATGAGAGTTAGAGAAATAAGGGGTCAAATTCCATTGGGTTTTTAAAATGTACAGACATCTCTTGGGGATTCTGCTTAATCTCAGATTTAGAACAATGTCTAACACAAAGTGGATGCTTACTATTTTTCTTTTTAATTATTGCCACCATTCCTTCCATTCTATGTTCCTTTCATCTAGATCTCCTTTGGAAGGAATATAGGATTCCAATGTTTCCAAAAACTTGTTTCTTAAATAAATATATGGTCTTCCTTTCAGTTTTCTGAGATATTGGGATTTATGATTTTTGTTTGGAGTTTTCAATAAGATTGGTATCACTAATAATAGAATTAAAATAAGAAATGGGAATATTGCAAAATTTCAAGCAAATTTATATACTTTCTGAGGTAAATAGCCTTGATTTTTTTAAAGAAAATGTGAATAGAGTTTGGTATTTCTTTTTTACTCCTGCTCATTGAATTTCCCCACATGAACCAAGACCTTAGTCCTATGTGCTTTGATCAAGATTCCAGGCTCCAAGTCTGAGGTAAATCCACATTAATAAAGGTTTTTTTTGAGTTTTAGTCCTTCTCTGATCTGATTCATTTGATCCCCTACTTGATAAGAATTCTTTCATGTATGATTCCCAAAGATTTTCCCCAATAAAATTATAATCATTCCAACCTTATAATGACCTCCATTACTTTCTCAGGAGGTCATAATAGCTCCAGATCCAGAGAAGGATTATTTCATCTTTGATCTATTTATTACTCTGTCCTGATAGTTTATATAAAGCAAATCTATTATGTTGTTGTTAAGAATTTCTCACTTCATCAATTTTTGTTGATTTCTTTATTTAATGTTTTAGGCTAATATCTGGTTCAGCTATCTAAAAGCCATGTAGTCTAGCAATTATGTAGCCCCAGAAAGTCATTCCCATGCTTCCTTCAAGTTTTTATTTTTTAATCATTGCTCCTTATCATAAATTCCAGCAAGCTTTTTCTTGCTTTTTCAAGGCCCATGTCTTCTCTTGAACCTCATAATAAGTTTTAACCTTGGTCTGATGGACTCTAGATCTTATTTCATGTGCAAAATCCAGGTATTGGCAGGTTCTCTGTAGCTTCAATTAATGTTTTTGTCTTTCTTGTTTTAGGCTAACACTTGTACCCACTTCTTTTATTAACTTTGATGAATCTCCCTCAAACAATGTCATTCACCAATATTCATTAAGCAGTTACTATGTTACAGTCATTTTATTACACATACACACACACACACACACACACACACACACACACACACACACACATCTACATATATGCAGAAGGTAAATCTTGAGGAAAGCCAAAGAAACTATCTCTCAGATGATGTTGATAACTCACATGGGTATGGTACTTTGAGGTTTGCAAAATGAACTCTAAGAAATAAATGTTGTGCATTTGCACTGTGCTAGCTATAGGGGCAAAAAGTCAAGGAACTTATTGTCAGTTGGGATAATACTTTGTATGCGCTTATAACATCTTTTTCAATGGTCCCAGTACCAGAGAATAGAGAGTATCTAGCCTACTTTACCCAACATAAGCTACCCCTGGAGTTATCATTCTCAAAACATGATACAAGCTAGTAAATACATAGTAGACCAAAATAATAGTGTATAATTTCAAGAAGAACAAACTATAAAAACCTAGGAGAATTAATAAAAGACTGGGCATGTAGGACAGAACTTGAGTTGAAATTTGAAAGAATCAAAGGAGACAAATATTTGTGCAAAAGCATAGAGGGAAAAAAAGAGAATTCCTTGTGTGGTGAACTAAACCAATTAATTTAAAAGGACAATGTATGAAGAGGAGTGATGTGCAATAAGATTGGAAAGGTAGCTTCCTTTAGTGGCGTTTGAAATTCCAAGGTGAAATTTGCCTTAATATTTATAAAAGAGGCAATGAGAACTATGTATAAAGACTCAGTCTACAAGTGATTCCTTCTAAAATTGAAAAACAGACCCATGATTTGGTATAAGAATGAATATTTGTGATCAGTGAAATGCCTTAGGTATCTAATGTCCCAATAGAGAGAGATTGTGTCTGTTTGTATAATATTTAATTAATTGTTGATGCTTGAAAATATGAAGGAAAAATTGGTTGTACAAGGAGAGAATGGCTCTCATTTTGGAATGCTTTCCTGCTTTCCTTCCCTTTCTTCCCTCCTTTCTCCTTGCCTGACTTCCTTCTTCTTTCTTTAGTATCTTCTTCCTGCCTCCCTTCCTCTTCTCTCTTTCTTCTTCCTTTCATCTTTATTTTCCTTTCTTTTCTTCTTCTTTCCTTCATTCTTTCTTTCCTTCTTTCCTTCCTTCTTCTCTCCCTCCCTTTCCTCTCTTTCTTTTTCCTTCCTTCTTTTTTTCTCTTTGTTTTCTTTCTTTTCTTCTTCCTTTCTTCTTTGCTCCCCCCTCTCATTCTCTCTTCTTTGTTCTTTCTTCTTTTACTTTCTCTTTATATTTTACTTCCTCTCTATCTTTCTCACTCTCATATTTCCTTGAAATTCATGCTGACCCAAAATGTCATGGACCTCTGTATCAATTTCAGTATTTTCACTTGAAGATAGTGGAAGGGAAAGTGTGTTATAGCTTTAAGAACATAAGCACTATAAAGAATAATTATAATGGGACTACTTGCCTGTCTTCACCGTGATATATAGTTTAAAAGTCAACTCAGGCTTGGACCTGTTTTTGCAGAGAGTGACATATTCCTTTGAATGACTAAAATTGTTTACATCATTTGTCTCAGATCTGCTATTTTGTTGAATTGTCAGCATCATATTTGAATTTCACTATTCACCAGGTGAGCCAGCTGCTCTTTGTTGACAATTTTGGGATTGTTTGAACTATAACACCTCCTGCACTGTTTCTATTATGCCAAAGCTTTGGTCAGCATATTAGCAACTCAGTATATGATCTTATCCTGTTGTCTTCCCCTCAGTTGAGTGGCAGATGCTTTGTTTTTATTTTTGTTTTGAAATACGTACAGAGACTAATTTATTTATCTTTATATTTTAAACAGTGTTTTATTTTCCTCCAATTACATGCCAAGAAAAATTGTAGTATTCATTTTTATAAGATGTTGGGTTCCCAATTTTTCTCTCTTCCTCCCCTCTTCTGATGATGGTAGGTAGTTTGTTATAGTTCATACATATGCTGACATGTAAAATATGTTTCCATATTAGTTACCATCAACAAACATCAAAAGGAAAAAAAAAACAGAATAAAGTAAAAGGAGAAAAATATGCTTCAAGCTGCATTCAAAGTCCATCACTTCTTTATCTAGATATGGATAACATTTTCCTTCTTAAGTCTTTTGTACTTAACTTGTCTAGTATCATTGTGTTGTTGAGAAGAGCTGAGTCATCCATAATTGATCATCACACACTGTGGCTTATTCTGTGTACAATGCTTTCCTGGTTCTGTTCCTTTCATTTTGTATTAGTTTTATAAGCCTTTCCAAGTTGTTGTGTTTTTTTTTTCCCTGAAATCTGACTGTTCATCATTTCTTATTATACAATTGTATCCCATTATATTCATATGCCAAAGCTTGTTTAGCCATTCACCAATTGATGGGTATCTCCTCAATTTCCAACATTTTATTGCCATGAAAAGAACTGCTATAAATATTTTTGCACAGATGTGACCTTTCCCCCTTTTTATGGTCTCTCTGGAATGGAAACTGGTAGTGGTATTGTTGGATCAAAAGGCATGCACAGTTTGATTATCCTTTGTGCATAATTCCAAATTGCTCTCCAGAATGGTTAAATCATACAAATTTACACCAATAGTTTGTTATGGTCCCATTTTTTTCCCACATCTTCTCCAACATTTATCACTTTCTTTTTTTTGTCACATTAGATAATCTGATAGATATGAATTAGTATCTTCCATTTGGGTTTATTTGCATTTCTCTAATCAACCGTTATTTAGAGGACTTCTTCATATGCCTATAAATAGTTTTAATTTCTTCATCTAAAAATTGCCTATCCATATTCTTTGACCAGTTATCAATTGAGTAATGGTTTGTATCCATATAAATGTGACTTAATTCTCTATAAATATGAAAAAGACGCTTTTATCAGAGCTACTTGCTGTAAAGATTGCTGCCCATCTTTCTGGTTTTCTTCTAACCTTTGCTGCATTGGTATTGTTTCTATAGAAACTATATATAGTTTTTAATTTAATATAATCAAAATTATTTATTTTGCATTTCATAATGTTTCCTATCCTGGTTTGATCATGAGTTTTTCCCGTCCCCATAGATCTGATTTGTAGACTATTCCTTACTCTTCTAATTTGCTGATGATGTCATCCTCTTTGTCTATACTACTTTGAACTTTCTTGGTGCATGATGCATGATGTTGGTCTATATCTAGTTTGTGCCCTACTATTTTCCCAGCAAGTTTTGTTAAATATTGAGTTCTTATCCCCAAAGTTAGAATCTTTGGCATTGTCAAACACTAGATTACTATGGTCATTGATTACTCTATCTTAAGTACCAGGGCTATTCCGCTGAACCACCACTCTATTTGTTAGCCAATATTATATAGTTTTGATGATTGCTGTCTTATAACATAGTTTGAGATGTGGTATTACTAAGTCACCTTGGTTTTTTTTTTTCTTTAATTCCCTTCCTATTCTTGACCTTTTGTTCTTTCAGGTGAATTTTACTGTTATTTGTCCAGCTTTGTTAATTTTTGTTTGTTTGTTTGTTTGTTTTGGAAGTTTGATTGGTATGACACTGAATAATTAAATTAGTTTAGGCAGAATTATCATTTTTAGTATAATGGCTCAATCTACCCATGAGCAATTGATATTTTTAAGTTGTTTAGATATGACTTTGTGTTCAAAGTGTTTTGTAATTATGTTAATATAGTTCATGGGTTTGTCTTGGCACATAAACTTCCAAGTATTTTATATTGTTTATAATTATTTTAAATAGAATTCTTTCTTTCTCTTCCTCCTGGACTTTGTTGGTCATGTGTGGTGTTTTTCTTCTTCTTTAAAATAGTTCTTTTTGGGTGAAAGGAGGTTTCTGGGGAGGTTTTCTAGAGGCAGCTTTAGTTTCAGTTGAAAGTAATAATCAAATCAAAATGCAGCCAGGTGATAAAAGTTCAAACATTTATTTTCTCCTTCCAAAATTGCCCGGTTAGTTTTTCTTAGAGCCCCTTCTCTCTGTCCTTGGTTTTAAGAGTTCTTGCAGCTTGTCCTTTGCCTCTGCTTTCTTGCGCCTCCAGCTAGCACAAAGATGAAATGGATCTCTTGTCTCCTTCACTTGGGGCTTGGCTAGCTTTCTGGAGAGCCTTTCAGACCAGCTTGATCTCAGTAGGGAAGTGCAGGAGCCCAGCCACCACAGTGGTGTAAGATGAAGATGAATCTGGTTGCACCTCTGAGAGAGGACTTCTCCTCAACTAAACTGAAGCTCCCTTCTCCATGTACTTCAGCTGAACTCCCTCTGAAAGCCTCTGTCTGTTTCTTATATATGAGAGAATAGGATTGTGGGATATATCCCAGCATGCTCTCTGGCCTTAAGAGCTTCAAGGGAGGTGTGAATTCAGATATCTCATACTAAACCCTGAAATCTCCCAAACGTGTGAACTCCAATGAGTAAAGGTGTGAATATAAGCATTGTATTAATTAGTTCTACTTAGTACCTTGTTTCAGCTTCTGGCCCAAAATATCTCCTTGTAAGATCAGATCAATGATACTGAACCATGCTAAATTAGATAATTATTGTCTCTATCAACTCTAAAGACTTAACAGTTTGTAAAGATTCCAACAGTCATGTAAAGTTGTTAATTATTTCAATTAGTTTCTTTTTAGTTGGTATTGTCTAAGCATACTATCATATCACCTACAAAAGTGCTACTTTTGTTTCATTGTTGTCTATTCTAATTCCTTTTATTTCCTTTTTTTCTCTTATTATTATAACTAACATTGCTAGTGCTATAATGAATAATAGTGGCGATAAGGCAAATATTTGCTTCATCCCTGATTTTATTGGAAAGGTGAATAGCTTATAACCATTCCAGATATTGCCTGCTAATGATTTTAGGTAGATATTCCTTACCATTTTAAGCAATACTCCCTTTATTCCTATGTTCTCTATGTGTTGTTAATAGGAAAAAAGTGCTATTCATTTTATTATAAGCTTTTTGCAGCATCTATTGAGATAAACATATGATTTGTAGTTTTGTTATTGATAATCAATTGTGTTGCTAGTTTTTTCCAATATTGAACCAACCTGGGATTCCTAGTATAAATCTCCCTTGATCACAATGTATCATTCTTGGGATATATTATTGTAATCATCTTGCTAGTATTTTCTTCAACATATGTTAAACATGATAGAAATATATGGTAAATTCAATATATGCATACATATTTATGCAATTATCTTGCTGCACAAGAAAAATCAAATCAGAAACAAAAAAATGAGTAAGAAAATGAAATGCAAGCAAATAATAGCAAAAAGAATGAAAATGCTATGTTGTGATTCATACTTAGTTCCCACAGTCCTCTCTCTGGGTGTAAATGACTCTCTTTATCACAAGATCATTGGAACTGATTCGAATCATCTCATTGACTAAGAAATTGTATTAACATATTCCACACAATAAAAGTTTCACTTTCTGAGTGTTCCTGTAGCTGAGTGGTAGAATGGAAAAAAATGCTGGCCAAAATCGGGCTTGAGTCCCAGGGCTGCTACTTATTTATGAAATAATCAAATACTAAATGGGAACTTCATCCAACCTTTTAGAAACTCAACTTTCTCTTCTATATAATGGTAACAATAATGTTTGCATTGACCATCTCAAAGGACAGTAATGAGAAATGTACCCTCTAAATTGTAAAGTGTTATATAATTATGAGATACTGTTCTACTTTACATTTAAAAAAAAGTTACAGAACATAAAGCATCTATGAAGTCACTTTAGCATAAATAAAATCCTCAGAGGACAACTTATTCTGTTTAACATTCAAGTTGTATACTCAGGTCTATTAAAATATTAAAATGGAACATTCTGGGGAATTAATGTCAAGTATATTAAATTATCACAGTATATAAAAAAGCAATTTAATTCTTCTATTATGATTTTCCTAGGTTATTGTGCTACCTTTTTAGTAGGCAAGCAGAAGCAGGCTTATTTATATATTTTGTTCCCATTAAAATGTAGTCAAATATTGCATTACTGTATCAAAACCAATAGCAGGAATGGCATTGTGCCACAAATCTTTCTACTACTCTAAAAGGAGTAGATCGGAAAGGTAATATCATTTGCCATTGACTAAAATATTAAAAGACAAAGTAATAACATTTTAAATAAAGTGCTTCTTGTGAAAATCAGGACAACTACCAACAGATATTCAGAAGATTTTGGATCAAAGCTTGCCTTTCATTTCAATCCTGTTTTTACTTTATCACATATTCACTGAGTTTCTACTATGTATAAAAAGGACACTGTGGAGGAAAGATAAGGAAGATCTTAATTCTTGATGTATGATTTAGTGTATGGACTTTGAGTTGAGTTTTTCTTCTCCAGTCTCTTGAACTTTTAAACTAAATAATTAAACATAATCTGCTAAGATCCTAAATTCTCTCTGCCTTAAGATGCTTCATCTCATTTTATTTGGGAGTGGTTATAGAGAAAATCAAAACTTCAAACAGTAAGCAAATAGCAAATATTTACTTTTTCTCAGGTACAATGTCAAGCCTCAGGCATACAAAGAGAAAGGAAAGGAAAAAACAAACAAACCACAAACTGCCTTTCTCCGGAAATAGGCTACATTCTAATGGTTGACACATTTACATTAGAATCTGAAACAAGTAACTAAGAAATTCATCCTTAGCTAAAAGTTGCCATCACAACCTTGTAAACATATATGGTTATTCAGAGACTTTTAAAAATTTGGAAACCACATGCCAATAATGGAACAAAGAACAGAGAGATAATATGATAGAAGTGTCAAAGAGATGATAATGTTATCTGATTTCTGAGTAAAGTAGAAAGAAAAAGGTAAGTAACCTGGCAGAAATGCTCATGATTACAGAGTAATATGGAAATGTAGAATATTAAGTGTTGCTAGAAACAAATACTTCCTAGGTTCTGGCCAGGCTGGTGCTAATGATTCAGAGGACTGTTTGTTACAAAGCAGTTTCCCCCTTTCATTTCTAGGAGCCAAGATAGTGGAGTAAGTATTAAATCACCATTACTTTCCCATATTCACCTTTGGGCAATCATTCTGCTAACAGAACTAGCAAGGAGATAGGGTGAAATGATCATCTAGTACAGAAAATTTGGGCGATTGTCAGAAGGGGTCCCCCTCACTCAAGTAAAGAGAGAAACAGTAATGCAATATTTGACTACATTTTAATGGAAACAAAATATATAAATAAGCCTGCTTCTGCTTGCCTACTAAAAAGGTAGCACAATAACCTAGGAAAATCATAATAGAAGAATTAAATTGCTTTTTTATATACTGTGATAATTTAATATACTTGACATTAATTCCCCAGAATGTTCCATTTTAATATTTTAATAGACCTGAGTATACAACTTGAATGTTAAACAGAATAAGTTGTCCTCTGAGGATTTTATTTATGCTAAAGTGACTTCATAGATGCTTTATGTTCTGTAACTTTTTTTTAAATGTAAAGTAGAACAGTATCTCATAATTATATAACACTTTACAATTTAGAGGGTACATTTCTCATTACTGTCCTTTGAGATGGTCAATGCAAACATTATTGTTACCATTATATAGAAGAGAAAGTTGAGTTTCTAAAAGGTTGGATGACGTTCCCATTTAGTATTTGATTATTTCATAAATAAGTAGCAGCCCTGGGACTCAAGCCCGATTTTGGCCAGCATTTTTTTCCATTCTACCACTCAGCTACAGGAACACTCAGAAAGTGAAACTTTTATTGTGTGGAATATGTTAATACAATTTCTTAGTCTTTATAAATCTATAACTTAGTTCTTTCTTGTCAAAGGCAAAGGGCTTGAACATCTGTAGATTGTTGTTATTTTTCCTCTTTTTAAAAAGAGAACCATGAAATCTGGGAAGTGATGACATGATATGCAAGTGAATTGCACTTGAGGGAGGGAGGGGTGTGTAAGGTCACATGTATATACAAAGTTCTTAACTTGGGATCCATGAATCCTAGGGAAGTTTATTGATAGGTGTGAAGGGGTAGGGAGTGGAGGTGTGTGGGTGTGGGGAATCACATCTTTATTTTTACTAACCATTAACCAGAATTTAGCATTTCTTCAATTATGATTTTAGGCAACAAACATGATTCTAAGAAGGGGCTTATTTGCTTCCCCACACTACTCAATGGGATCCCCCGGCTATATATAACTAAAGAAGCTTAAGAACACTTATTACATGTCAATCTGACCAATGTCTTAAAATCTAAGATAAGGGAAATAATTGTACCTCATCTAGGTGCCAAATGATATTGGGGGAGATAGCTAGATCAAATTTTATTTTCAGGTTTTTTTCTTGTAAATAGTTGATCCAATTTGGGTTTCTCTGTAATATAGGATTGTGTGAACTTTGAAGAAGACTCAAGAGAGAGCCCTTTATGTCACCAAAAACATAGAAATTTAAATAAGCTTAAGATCATAACTGGAGATAAGATCAAGGCTTAAGTAAAGAAGTTACCTTGATTATGTGTTGTTTAAATTTATAAAGAGTTTTAACCAATTTCCACTGAAGAAATTTGAAAAAATATTTTTAAATTTTTAATCCTTGAGAATTCTAAAAGAAAAAAACCCTTTGGCTTAAATTGTTGAAGAGGTCGTATATATAGACTAAAAATGATGTTTTATTTTTAACACATGCTTGGTTTAAAAAATAGTGGAATTCACAAAACAGTGGTGTAAAATATTACTAGTGATCTTTAACAGGCTACAATCTCATTCATTCTTGGTGATTGATCCAACCTTTCACTTTTGAATTAAATTACTATGAGTCTTTCCTATTTTCCCATGAGTACTCTAAAAATTCCCTCCTATTGAGGTAAATGCCACAAGAACAGTTCGTTTTTATGAACAATTTTGTAAAAGACATTCCCATCTAATCTGGGACAGCCATGTATAACTTGGTTATAAGTGGTTCTAACTTTATGATGTGTGTGGTGTATAGTGTGTGTGTGTGTGTGTGTGTGTGTGTGTGTGTGTGTGTGTGTAATGCTAAACCCAAATTTTCAGAGTTACTGTAGGGCTTCAAAATTGGGAATAGGATTATTTTCTCTGTACAATTTTTCTTGCTCATACTAGATTATGTTCTTCTCATCTGGCCTAACACAGTAGGCATTAGATGTCTTTTGACCTTTAGTATTACAATAAAACAATTTGACAAAAATTTATTGTGTCTTCTGTGTGCTGGATACTAAAGGGAAAACAAACAAATGAATAAGACACAGTCCCTACCCTTAAGAAGGAAGGTTTACTAAAGTAGAAAAATAGGTAACTAACAACTTCAAATAGCAGCCACCTGCATGAGGTCTTTTTTAATGCCCTGCCCTACTATCTCCTTATTCCCCTAGTCTCTCCTCTAGTTCTCTCACTCTCTGTTGCCAGTGCAGGGCACACACACACACACACACACACACACACACACACACATACACTCTTCAGCAATTAACTTGTTTTTTTGTAAAAAGTAAATAATTACATATTCTTTTCATGGGAGTGACTAAATGATCCATGAAGGGTAAAACAGTGGGGTTGTTTTATAAGGTAGCATTCATATCAATTCTACTCATCATTGTGTGTGTTTATGTGTCTCTCTATTTGTGTTTGGTATGTATAATAATTTGCATAAATTGGTAAATCTGAATATGCCTAATTGCCTAAATTTGGCATGCTTCTATTCTTGTTTTATGATCAGCACTTCTGAGTCCTTACTAGAGTAGTGACATACTTTGAGAAGACAGAATGTAAAGAATGGAATGGATTAAAGGACATTTTGAAAAAAATGGATGCTATTCATGGCTATCATATTCAATAACTTTGTCCCTAGAAGCCAGTAGCATTCAATCAATGCCATTTAACCTCTTTTCTTCCTTTCATGTCAAATATGTGCTGATTTTGAGATAGAACTATGACAGCAAGCATTTTATTTTTCTCTCACATCAATTCAGTAAAACTATGGACACCCAGAAAAGTCCTGGATTTGAATATATGGATTCTGTTTGTAGACAAAGATAATGATATCATAGCATTAGTACAGTCTATTTGTAAATGGCACCTTGTATCATTTTTAAAAGATGATCTGAAATATGCTTAGAAACCAGAAACAGCAGTATTCATTTTTATCTTCTGTTAGTGTTCTTTCCCTACTAACGTTACCTTTACTTTTTAATAGAATTTAATTTCTCTGAGGCAAGAATTGCCTAATTTTTATATTTGTATCTCTCCTATTAGTGTACTGCCTGAAACATGCATATGTAGGTGTGTAATAAATGTATGTTGGTCGATTATAACCCTCTCTCCCCATTTAAGTTCTTTGAGGAAATTGTTTTTTTCTTGTTTTTGTTTTTTTAATATTTGTATCCCAATCACTTAACACATGCTTGGTAAATTGAATTAATATATATTATGTCCATTCACTTTATTTCTATATTTAAACCTTCACTTAATCCAAACTTTATACATGAAGAGTTCACTAAGCATATCTCTCTGTCCTTCCATAGCTTAAGTAGCTATTAAGAGCCTTCTTCATGCAGGAAACCTTCTTTAGGCCCATTTGCTTCAAGTTTTTCCTTAATGAGGTTGCTTAACCTTCCTTTGTTCATTATAGTGTCAGCATTAAATGATAAACATAAACAGAAGGGACTGTGGTTTGAGAAGTCACTGAGTACAGCAACTAGCTGTATAGTCTTAATAAATTTTGTTGATGAAGATAAGGAATCAAATTTTATAGTTTTCATTCATTCATTCATTCAATATTTATTTATGTTCTGGCTTTTATATGTAATGGACCATGCCAGACACTGGAAAAGACATAATAAATAAGACATGATTTCTCTTTAAGAAACTTAAAATCTTGAAGTGGTAATAAGACAAGCCTACTCCTTCAAAAATGAGAAAAATAGAATATGTTTAGTTAAGCATAAAAGGTGTATAAATTGCTATGATGTCATATAACGGAGTGATCAATTCAGCTTAGTGAATTCAACTTTAGTACTTTGCAACCAATTTTACAATCTGTGTGCTTCAAGTACTCCAGGAATAGATTGTGGTAGAAATATTTCTTCCTTACCTTCCTCCTAAGGGTACTGTGAGAATTAATCATATTTTCTTTAATTACCATGATGTATTGTGAGGTAATTTTGTTTGTGTGTGGAATTCCCTTAATGAATGTTGATATGTGGGTTTTTTTAATCTCACAAACTGAACATCAAAAATCATTTTGCAAAATTTAGCTTCCGCATGACCTCCTCCTCTATTTTCTTCAGTATCTATAAATGTTATAAATAAACTACATCAATCAAATTTTTTTCCCTTGTTTCATAAAATGAAAAATAAGTTATCTATTGAATTAACTTAAGCATTCCCCTTCCTACTACTATAGAGAGACTATTTTGGACAGAAATTGAACAAAATGAACTGCAAGTTCATTTCTTCATTCTCCTTGATCACTTAATACCCTTTAACTATACTAGCCAGACTTTCCTTCATTATTTACCATAACAACGTACTTTACTGTCTCTCTGCCCTTAATTGTCTGTTTGTTTTTTTTTTTTTTTCAAGGAATCTCAATATGTATTACAAGTTCTATGTGGAGGATTCCCAAGTTTGTGTCTCTGTCACAGTCTGGAAGACATGTGCTGGGCAAAACTTGGTTGTGTGCCAGGGTCAGACTCCAAGGTACAAGGCAGGTGCTGGTCTGCATTGATAGTTTCTCTCTTGTGCCTGGAATGGACTCCTTTCACTTCTTAGATTCTGTAATATTCCTCAAAATTCAGTACAGATGCTTTCTCTCCCACCCCCTAGCTGTTGTTCCTTTCTTTCACAAATTAACTTGTATTTATTTGAGGTGCAGTTATTGGTGGTATTGTTATTTGTCCTTCATTCTCAAAGAGGACTGATGACATCAGGGCAGCAACATCTTGACTTGCAAATTAATTGGATTTAAGTGAGTAAAAGCTAGGCAAAATCATCCACCTCTTTCTTCCAAAGTCACTAGAGTACAATGGCAAGATATAAGTGGACATGGCTTTGGATACAG
Organism: Antechinus flavipes; assembly: GCF_016432865.1. Lineage (NCBI taxonomy): Eukaryota > Metazoa > Chordata > Mammalia > Dasyuromorphia > Dasyuridae > Antechinus > Antechinus flavipes. Next base: position 143,286,403 of record NC_067398.1, on the reverse strand, counting down.
TAATCCCTCAATTCATATAGCATGCAATTTGTATCCTTCATTTTGTACTTATAGCATAAAATCTTTTATTTCAAATAACTGAATCTGTCTTATCTCCTCTGCCATATTGTTGGGATTTTTCACATTTTTTTTCTTTTTAATTTATTTATTTTTAATACACATTGCTTTATGAATCATGTTGGGAGAGAAAAAAATAGAGCCAAAGGGAAAAACCATGGAAGAGAAAAAAACAGAAAAAAGTGACCATAGCATGTGTTGGTTGATATTCATTCTCCTTAGTTCTTTTTCTGGGTGCAGATGGTAAGTTTGCTTTGTATCACTGAATCACTGAGAAAAACCATAGGTGATCATTGAACATTCTTACTGTTATTATGAGCAATGTATTTCTGTTTTGCTCAGCATCAGTTTGTGCAAATATTTCCAGGCCTTTCTAAAATTAGCTTGTTCATCATTTTTTTTTTTTAAATAGAATGGTAATACTCCATTATCTTCATATAACATAAGTTGTTCACCCATTCCCCAATTTTGCATCTACTTATTTTCCACTTCTTAGTCACCACAAAAAAAGCTGCTATATAAACATTTTGCCCATGTGGGTCCTTTTCCCTCCTGGATGATTTCCTTGGAATCCAGACCCGGTAATGGTACTACTGAGTCAAAGAGTATGCACAGTTTTATAGCCCTTTGGGCATAGTTCCAAATTGCTTTCCAGAATGATTGGATTGTTTCACAACTCCACCAACAATTTGTTTGTGTCCCAGTTTTCCCACAATCCCTCCAACATTTGTCATTATCTTTTCTTATCATCTTAGTCAATCTGATACATATGAGGTGTTATCTCAGAATTGTTTTAATTTGCATTTCTCTAATCAATAGTGATTTAGAGAATTTTTATATGATTTTAAATGGCTTTAATTTTGTTATCTGAAAATTTTCTGTTCATATTTGACCTTTATTAAGGTCACTTTGACCACTTATTAATAGGGAAGTATTGGTATTCTTATAAATTTGATATAATTCTTTATATATTTTAGAAATTAGACCTTTATCAGAAACACTGGCTATAAAGATTTTTCTCACTTTGTACTTCCCTTTTAATCATTTTTCTGTTGGTTTTGTTTGTTTCTTTGTTTTTATATAGCTTTTTATTTACAAGATATATACATGGGTAATTTTTCAACATTAACAGTTGCAAAACCTGTTGTTCCAACTTTTTCCCTCCTTACCCTCACCTCCTCCCCCAGATAGCAAGTTGACCAATACATGTTAAATGTGTTAAAGTATAAGTTAAGTACAATATATGTATACATGTCCATACAGTTATTTTGCTGTACAAAAAGAATTAGACTTTGAAATAGGGTACAATTAGCCTGTGAAGGAAATCAAAAATGCAGGCAGACAAAAATAGAGGGATTGGGAATTATGTTAGTGGTTCATAGTCATCTCCTAGAGTTCTTTCGCTGGGTGTAGCTGGTTCAATTCATTACTGCTCTATTGGAATTGATTTGGTTCATCTAATTGTTGAAGAGGGCCACATCCATCAGAATTGATCATCATATAGTATTGTTGTTAAAGTATATAATGATCTCCTGGTCCTGCTCATTTCACTCTGCATCAGTTCATGTAAGTCACTCCAGGCCTTTCTGAACTCATCCTGTTGGTCATTTCTTACAGAACAATGATATTTCATAATATTTATATGCTACAATTTATTCAGCCATTCTCCAACTGATGGGCATCCATTCAGTTTCCATTTCTGGCCACTACAAAGAGGGCTGCCACATTCTTGCACATACAGGTCTCTTTACTTTTTAAAAAATCTCTTTGGGATATAAGCCTCATAGTAACACTGCTGGATCAAAGGGTATGCACAGCTTGATAACTTTTTGAACATAGTTCCAAATCACTCTCCAGAATGGCTGGATGTATTCACAATTCCACCAACAATGTACCAGTGTCCCAGTTTTCCCATATCCTCTTCAACATTCTGCATTATCTGTTGGTTTTGTTTGTGCAAAAAAGCTTTTTTTATTAATGGAATCAAAGTTGTCCATTTTGCTTTCCATAATATTCTCTAGTTCTTCTTTGGTCATAAACTCCTTTCATCTCCAAAGATCTGATAGGTAAATGATCTTTTGCTCTCTGAATTTGTTTATGGTGTCAGCCTTTACATCCAAAACATGTACCCATTTTGGCCTTATTTTGATACGGAGTGTAAGATGTAGGTCTATGCCAAATCTCTGACATATTATTTTCCAGTTTTCCCAGTAATTTCTGTTAAATAGCGAGTTCTTATTCCAGAGGCTAGAGCTTGGGGGCTTATCAAATACTCGATTACTATAGGCCTCGATTATTGTGTTATGCGTATTTATGCAATTCCACTGGTCCACGACTCTTTTTTTTTAGCCAGTACCAAATAGTTTTGATGACAGCTATTTTATAATATAGTTTAAAGTTTGATGCTGCTAAACCACCATCCTTTGTGTTATTTTCACTAATTGTTTTGATATTCTTGACCTTGTGTTCTTTCAGATGAATCTTGTTATTGTTTTTTCAAGTTCTATAAAATAATTTTCTGGTAGTTTGATTGGTATGACACTGAACAAGTAGATCGATTTTAGGCAGAATTGTCATTTTTATTATATTAGCTCAGCTTCCCCATGAGCAATTGATATTTTTCCACTTGTTTAGTTCTGACTTTATTTTTTTTTTTTGAGAAATGTTTTGTAATTATGTTCATGTAGTTTTTGGGTTTGTCTTGGCAGTTAAACCCACAAATATATTTTTTTGTCTATATTTATTTTAAATTGAATTTCTCTTTCTATTTCTTGCTGATGTGCTTTGTCAGTAATATTTAGAAATGCTCATGATTTCTGTAAGTTTATTTATATTCTTCAACTTTGCTAAATCTGTCAATTGTTTCAAGTAGGTTTTTGCATGATTTTCTAGAATTTTCTAAGTATATCATCATATCATCTGCAAAGAGTGATTGTTTTATTTCCTCATTGCCTGTTCTAATTCCTTTAATTTCTTTTTCTTTTCTAATTCCTAAAGCCAATGTTTTTAGCACAATGTTGAATAATAGTGATGATACTGGGCATTCTTGTTTCACCAATGGATGTTATTGGGAATGCATCCATTCTCTCTCTATTACAAATAGTACTTGCTGTTGGTTTTAGATAGATACTGCTTATTATTTTAAGTAAAGCTCCCTTTATCCCTATGCTTTCTAGTGTTTTTAATAGAAATGGGTGCTTTGTCCCTCAATTAATATAGTATTCAATTTGATTCACTCATTTTGTACTTATAGCATAAAATCTTTTATTTTAGAGAATCGAATCTATCTTATCTCCTCTGTTGTATTTTGAGCTATTTATGTAGTATTTAGGATATGTTTGTTGTATTTCTGGGTTCTTAGTATGATATGCCTTCTAAGGAAAGGAGTATTGTTTCAAACATTACACTCATATATGCAGTTCCAGACTGAGTCAGAGACCCAGATCACAGCTCTTCTTAATTCCTAGTTGTTATTATAAAATGGCAGCACCAGACCAGTCTTTGCTGTAAGCTCCTACATGTTTATCTTTTACCTTCACGTACCATCTTGGTGTGTTAATAATCATAAGTATTCAGTAAATATTTTTAGAGGAAATAGTGAAAGAACAATCAAGACTAGGATGAGATTGTTGTAATTCTAGGTTCTTAAAAGTAAGTGATCATAATACTGTTATGTTAAAGAATACTAAAAATTATTTTTCATATGCCTTTTTATTTACCCAAAGTATCCTGTTTACTTCAGAGACAGCTTTTAAGCTTTATTCTTAATTGAAGAGACAGGAAATCATGACTTTATGACTTTCTGTGTTAGGCACAAATGATACATTAGTTCAGATAGATATTAGTAATTACAGAGGCATTTTCTTGAATTGTAATGTTTTTCTCTTTTCCCACTAGCAATGGCTACCATTGAATTGATCTAAACTATGGTCAAGTCATCTATTCACGGTTATGATGACTTCATTTCCAAGTCATTGTGTGCATGGCTCAAGGAAACTCAGCAACTAGCTTCCTGAACCTGTTTACTAATAAACACTTCAGTGAATCTAACACCCATTTTTCTAATGTGTTGTTTTGTACAATAGCTGGAAAAAAGCAAAGAAAATTCACCACTGCTTCTTTCCTATGAAGGTACAACAAAAAACTTAGGGGGTACCGAGGGAAAAATAAAGAAGCTCTGAGCTCCTAGAACTCAGAAAATGTGAGTTCTCTTTCCCATTGTTCTCCAGAAATCCAAGAGTCATCTTTATAATATAGTTTCCTAATGTCCCCCAGCAGGGCACAAGTATCCAGTGTACCCTTTCAGGATTCTATGTTTGCTTATTTGGGCAGCCAAGTTATATGTGCAGACTTGAAGCTAGTTTTGATGTGAACTTTAAAATGAGCCTACTCTCTTCCCTTATCAGGAAGAAACCCACAAGGCTATTATCAATCTTAACCAAATCCCAGAATGTCCTATTTGTATAAAGTAATGTAAGGATGAAACTCTTTATCAGATTTCATTGTCCATCCTGCCAAATTCTGACCATCTTTAACAACCTTTAAGATCTTAATTAGAACATCTTTAGATAGGTCTTGGACCTGGTCAACTAGATGGATTCCACTTGGATTTTCCTTGATCCCTCCCTCTGACCTTCAGAACTTCTCCTTTTATAATTTGTGATAGAGCCTAACTTCATTTCTTCAGACTGATTAAACTGTAACCAAATCTCTTTTATGGTATTTTTATAATATTCTTTAAAATTATTTTCTCCCAAATATATTGCTCTTCTAAATCTATTTCAGTTTACCATTCCTGGTGCCTATTTTACTTCATCAGTTTCTTTTCATCTCATGTCACATTATCATTCAGACTATCTGTTTTTCTCAAAATGTCCTTTTTTTTATCTTAAAAAAAATTAATGGACCCCTGCAATCAGTAATTGGTGTTAATGACCCAAATTAATGTTTGGTCATAAGTTGTGTTCCTTATGCAAAGGTAGGTTCATCTGTACACAACAAAGCAACTTTTCTTTAGGAAGTCATGTGGTACAGTAGCACCAGACTGAAGATGCAGACCAAAAGACTTGGCTTCAAATCTTGGCTTTTTGACTTACTGCTCATGTGACTTTGGGCAAATTATTCAACTTCTCTGACTCACTTTTTTATATCTAAAATGAGAAACCTGTCCAAGCTTAAGCTAAGAACTTCCTTTAAGGTTAACTATTTTTCCTTTATCTGTTTATTTCCCTGTCCCTTTGAGACCTTGAACACAAATTCATTTTCCATCAAAGACTAAGGCTCCCTTCAAAGATTCTTTCTAAAACAATAAACCAGGATTTTTTTAAGTCCTTAATATTAGAATATTTGGACACTAATGGCATGGAGTATCTTTGTAATTCCATTTGATTACCTAATATTCTACTTCATGTTTGCCTAAATTCCTGCTAACTCAAGGCTGGGCTTAGCTGTACTTTCCTTATAATTCCCAGCCAACATTTTGCTAACTGACTTGGTACTCAATCCAGAAATAATTTCATTGGTGACATAGCATTTTTACTTCTGAAGAGTCCCTCCCTGGAATCCCACTTTCTTCAGTTGCTCACCAGCCATGCTTCCTTTCTAGGTGTCCTATCCCAGAATACCTCCTCACTACCCAGTCCTCTCCTCTTTCCACTCACTATCCTTCAGCCCTATAGCTTTCCAAACTATGTTAACTCTTTCTATGTTATTTCTACATGTTATTTCTTGTTAAAAAACAAACAAACAAACAAAAACTAAACTCAGCATAATGACAGTATTGTTTCCTTTTTTTGGATCCCAGGTCTTATAATGGAACTTGGACCACAGCAAGTATTTAATCAATTCTTTTTCATTCATTCATTCTTTCTTTCAATCTGAAGTAAGTTTTGTTACTATTACTGAGTTTGGAATATGTGAGGATTTTGGTTCTTATTGGCAATTGTACCAGCTGCCTGTTTGTTTGTTTGAAACAAAATAGCATTAAGCAGGATAAGCAACATTTTGCTAAGATGGAGAAACATGTGTGAATATAGTCTCTGGAATGCTACATTCACACAACACAGATGTACAGCAGGTGTTTCCCTGGGCAAAATGTTGCCTAGTGGATAGAGAGCCAGCTTTATAGCCAGAAAACTTGTGTCCAGAGCACATTGGCTATTTATTCCTATGGAATTCACTGTCTCTCAGTGTCTCAAGTTCTCAGACTATAAATTGTGAGGCAGGAATGTATATGCATTGATTGAAGTACTTTCCCACATCATTAAATTTGTTAAGTCTATTTCAACAAAACTCAACAGAAACAAAACCTTGTTTACTATTTAGGTCTTAAAATCTGATAGCATTACTATCACCATCCTTACCTGTCTCCTTTTAGAAGGGACTGAGTTTGAACATCACATGATGATGTTTGCATCAAGAAAGACAAAGTTGTTGTTTAGATGCAAGCTCAGAGTTGCTAATCTGACCAACTCTTCCTGCTTTTGAAGCTCTGCCATCTTATCCAATATCTATCTTCTTACTTTTTATAGGGATCTTTCCATGGCAAATCAGCTTCTTGCCACACACTCTTTGGATCTTTGCCCAACATTTTGACCACCTGACTATTGTGACCCAGCATCCTCCCTCTGTTACTCCCCACACATAGGCATAACTACTTCATACTTTCCTTTAGGGAATGGGATCAACGATGTAGAGGACAGAAAGATTGCAGAAGAAGAAAATGAAGGCTGAAGTGGTAAAGTGATTTGTCCAAAGTCACATGGGTATTAAGAGACAGAGACAAAATTCATACACATGTACTTTAACTCCAAAACTGACTTCATTATCATTTGACTGTTTATAAAACTCCTATTAAGATTCCAAAAAGCAGAAGCTCATGATTCCAGTTTATAAATGATGGAACTGATTTGATTTGCAGACCTCAGATAAATAGATATTCCAGGAACTGTGCTTCCATCTTTAGTATTGGGACTGCTTTGCAATTTCCAAATTGCCTGGAAAGGCATCTCCTTTTGGAATTTGCAGATGTACAGTCACTTATGTACCTAGTGGAATAGCCTGGTAAGGCTGTTTAAATATTAATATCTCCAGGAGTCAGAGAGAAGGCCCAAAGAAATTGAAGGGAGTTGTGTGATATCTTGTAGCACATTTGGTTAAAAATGTGAATTGACTTTATCTTTGACTATTTTTTTCCATAGACTGTAGGGAATAATTAAATATAAACAGGCAAGTAGACTTTTCATTAAAAAGGCAGATGCTCTTCAGGGGGATGTTGGGCTTCTTCAAGGTGACTTTTATTATATGTTGAAACTCACAGCTCCTCCCAATGGGAGCAAATATCTAAATTCATGGGGGAAGTCAATGAGAGAGTATAATTGAATAGATGTTTATTTCTGTATCCACTTACCAAAACTATGCCTCATGAAGAAAATTAAGTTACTACCCAGTGTAAAGTAAATTTGGGGAAATGATTGACATTGAATTGACTTGTTTAGTTAAGTTGTCATTTAAAAAAATCTTTAAATGATTATCTTAAGCATAAATTTAAAAATATGTTTTTAAATTGGTATTTTGCCACTTTTTGAGTCCTGGCATTAATAACCACCTTAAATCCTTTATGGAAGCAGCCTAGAAATAAATAATGCATCAATTGTAAGATGATCATTAATATTTTATCTGAAAACTATTATTTTCTTATAAATATGTGATTTAAAGCCTTTTATAAAGTCTTAAATGTGACATTATTCTGGCTCAGAGGCAGAATTTTTTCCCCAGAGAAACACATTTACAATTCTATAATGGAATTCAAAAGGAATTTAAGATTTGATGTAAAGAAATTCCTTTTACAGCTACCTTATCAATAATCCATCTATCTCATACATTGAGGAATTCCTTTATGGAATGTTTCCCTTGGTGGCATGTTGCTTTCAAATTGTTCTTCAGTTATGTCATGTGTGTGTTTCCTTATCTTAACTTATTGATTCTTCAAAGATAGCTATGATGTCTTTTAACTCTTGGTCAACCCTATGGAATAATATAGTACTCTTTGCATAAGATTCCTTCAACAAATAGTTTTGGCTTAGAGCTGCACATGAGCCAATATGCCATGACCATTGCTATTTTTTTTTCTGATCAAATTGTAAAGAATTTAATATGACCAAATCACAAGAGTAATACTGATTCCCATTCTCTAAACACTAGTATCTCTTTCTTTTATCTTTTATGCATTGAAAATATACAAACAGAAAAAAAATCACATTAACAAACATGAAAATTGTTCACTGAGGAATAGCATCTACAGGAGGGCAAACAGCCTCATAGAAAATTCATTCTGAATCCAAAATGGGCATTAAGTTTTGTCATAAGAGTTTTATATTATATCTTTTCATTCTAGATTAAGAAATCATAAGTAATGTCATGTACACATATAAATACAGTTATAGTAATAAACAATATTTATATAGTGATCTAAATCATGCAAAGATCTCTAAACATATGTTCTTAGATTCAACAATAATAGCAACAACAAACTTGTGAGATAGATGCTTTGATTATCCCTACTTTGCTCATGAGGAAACTAAGCCTGAAGTAAGTTAAATGTCTTACCAAGGATCACACAGCTAGGAAGTGTATAGGACAGCATTTGAACGAGAACTTCCTGCCTCCAGATCCAGTATGTACACACACACACGCACACACACACACACACACACACAAACATACACAGAGCATGTATTTACATGGATACCTTTATAGGTGTGTCTTCTATATTTGTGTATATCTGTACATGATGTGTATATGTGTGTTATCTATGTGTATATATATAAATGTGTCTGTATATATATAGTATTGCAGTCAATGATAATATCTCTCAATCATTCCTTGGTTTAACTTTTGAGCTTTTATATAATATTGAGCTTTTATTGTCAAGTTGATATTTAGGTAATTCATTATTTCCCTCTGTATTTGAAAGCAAATGTATATCAAGGATGAAGAAAGGAACTTATCCTTCAGGTTGGGACTATAATATGTTGCCCATCAGGAAGATTATATCTTGTCTCAATGAAAAAGGAACTGTTCATCATGGGGAATTTTGCATGTTGTTCCAGGCAATGGCCAGATAAAGTACTGTCTCTGAAAACAAAATTTGCATGTGTAGACCCCAAACATACAATTCATGAACCCCTTCCCCAAGCTATCCCAAGTGAGAGGCACACTTTGGATTAGTATCCATGTCCCATCTCATGAACTCCTACCCAAGAGTTTTTGTTGTTGTTGTTGTTGTTGTTTTAGTAGGCCAAAGAAGAGGTTATTCCATTTTAAGGAAAAGCTACTTGATTAAATTTTATTCAGATAAATGTCATGTAAATGCACATATACTGCACATATACATGGTATATGCTTCTATAATTCAAAAAAAAAAAAAAAACCACTGCTATTAGAGCACATATATAAGATAAAAGTAGTTTGAATGATAAGAATGACAAAAGTCACATATACTGAACGTAATAAACACAACTGGCCAAGGGACAGATGTAGCCAGTGCAATTCACTCTCAGAGTTATGTCCCTACTGAAATCCTCTTCTCTTGATGGGTCTTCATGATTAAGAGATATTACCATCCAGGCAGCCAAAGAAGCCTACAGGCATTGTTTGTCTTGTTAACTGCTTTTTCTCTGCCATAGTTGCCACTCCTTGAATTTAATCTACTCCTTAAATGAAAGCAAAAAAATTGATTTTAATTCCTATCATTCCTCTGGTCTATACAAATCATTCCCAAGAGTTTCACCTGGCAAAAATGAAGGTGGGTTTATGTTAAATTTGATCCTACCAGCAACAAAACTACTGACCTCCTTCCGAATATGTAGAGAAAATACTGGGCACAGAGAATAATTTATGGAATCTAAAATAATATAGGTTTATTATGTGCTGCAGTGTTACCCCAATCTGGTGCTTCAACATATTTAACTCTGCCGTTGTGGGCAAAACAACAACAACAACTATAGAACTCATGAAGGGGATAGGCATTTTTTTTTTGACAAAGGAAATTACTTTGGCCTGAAAATGTCTGCTAGCTGCAATTTATGTTTTCCCTCAAATTCATAAAAATGACATATTTTTAAGGTTAAAGAATTTGTCTTCTAGCGGATGGCAAAACAGTCCCCATTAATATATGCTTGGATTTAAAGTATCTGAATAGTTGTAGAGATGAGATAATACATGTAGTATACAGCCACAAACTTTTGCATCATCTTAATTAAATTATTTTACCCCTAAAGTTATACCACTTCAAACCCAAATGGAAAACAATCAGGAGATACAACTTGAATTTAAGTATGTATCCATTTAAGATATTTCAAATGTAACTATAGTCCCAAAGCCTGTTGTTATATGACTCTCACCTCTTTGGTGAAGATCAATACTCTGTGCCTAAAAAGTGTGCTTTCACTAAATCTTAGCTTTTGAAAAGTTCTAAATGGATTTTATTTGAGAGGGGGGGAAAATCTAATGGCTGAGGTGAAGTGGGGGGTAGGAGAGGCTGGAAGCAAAATCAACATGAGATATTTAACTCAAAAATGTTATTCTCCTAAAAATTAAAACAAAATCAAAACAAAATTTAAATGGAAGAATTTCTGAAATTGTAGAAGGGCTTTCTGCTTGCTGTTAGAGCTGGTCTGATACTCAATAGTCCTTCTTTATTTGTTTAGTATTTATTATTGTTCATCTTGCCTTGAAACTAGAACCACTGGTACTTTCATAAATGAAATGAAAATTTGTTTAGTCATACTTCTGCATGCTGCTGCAGACAGAGTCACTTTTTTTTCCAGAGACAGGTTGTAAAATACCTCCATTCTCTTATCCAAAGCAATCAACTATCATCTCTCACGATATGAAAGTTCAAGCATGAGGTACATCTTTTTGCCATAGTTCTTGAGAAATTAGGTGGAAGCCTGGTCAGGTACTTAGTTATGCTACATAGAATCTAGGGACAGGAACTGCATAACTATGACTGGAACCTGTTCCTGTACTAGTAGTATCCTAAATGATCAATTGCTGTATTGGATTTGATAAGCTAGTCCAGATATGCTTTATATCTACTTTTACCTCTTCATTTTGCACAGAAGGAAACTGAGACCCAGAGAGATGAAAAATTAAGTAGTCCTTGCTCTTAAGGAGTTTGCATTTTACTCTACATCTCTAGGGTTCGTTGTTATTAACTATTTTATTATGTGTCTGGGATATCCTTAGGTAGACTACAAATCATTCTGAGAAGCTTCTGCTTGCCCTAAGTTATTAGGTTGTGATCTTCTGAAGTCCAGTGCTATCTTTTGCTTCATCTTGCATCCTTGACACTTAGCACAGTGCCTGGCATGTAGTAGATACTTAGTGTTTACCCACTGATTGACAAGTTACTTGATAGATGGAAGCAAGTGTTGGAAATACCATGACTAGAATCAGAGTTTGTGTACAGAGCCTTACTTTGGCTGGATTGATGAGCACAGTTCTTGTGGCAACAGAAAAAGAAAAAAAAAAAAAAACATTCATATGGTAATGAGATCTGTCCATCAGGTATGGGTGGCTGTGCCATTGAAAGCTCCAATTCAAAAGTAAAATAAAAAATAAAGATAAAACTTTGAAAAAAAAAAAAAGGAGTACCTAGGGAATAAGGGGAGTCAGTAGATATGGAAAATAAAGGTAATATTAAGATTTATATGCCTATGGAGCTGAACCATTCTTTTCTTTCAGAAGCTCTGCCTCTTTTGGCAGCAATTAAATGACTAATGTCTAGTATACTCATAGACTTGACACTTGCCTTTGCTGTTTATAGCCTATGTAACTAGGGTGAACCAGTCTTAATATACTTAAACAACATGAATTTTTCCATGATTTCTCTGTTTTTCCATGCTGCCTGTCTGTCATGGAGAATGATGGGAGGACCACCAAAGCTTGGGATGCAGCCCAAGGCTTGACTGTCTGGGTAGACTTTTAGATCAGTGAGACATGGCTATGGCAATAGCTTAATTAATTGTAAGTGGGTTTTGGGGGAAATTATATCAATAGTAGGCATTTACAGAGAGTTTTCAAGTTTTCAAAGTGCTTCTTACAAGGTATTTTCTCATTTGAGGCCCACATCAATACTACTTTAGGTATCATTATACTCATTTTATAGATGAGGATCAGAGATATTATGTGACTTATCCATGGTTACACAGCTAGTAAAGCTAGTAAAGGAAGGATGCAAATTTCAAGACAGTTCTAGGTCTAGTCGCAAATGGAATAGGCATATCATACCCTTGCTTCAGTATGAGTAAGCAAATCTATATTATCTGAATTATAGGATAATATGAAAAATCTCTCTTATTTACTGGAAGAATCCGCATGACATCCTTGGGAGGTAGCAGAATCTTCAATGGTGGTTTATTCTATCAAGTGTGAAACCATGAAGACCCCGTTGATCTGGTTTGTCGAAGTCCCTGTGGCTAAATTAGGCTCATAAAAACTGTTTGTAAGGCCATAAAATGTCCTAAACTTGGCCAGGAATTAAATCCAGGAAATCACTATAGTAAAGGCTAGCATGTCAGCTGACTTCACCTGCTTTTAAAATCATTATTTCTTTTCCATCAAGATCTGGAAGCTTCCTTGGAATTAATAAGCTTATCCTCTCAGTCTGAGTATTGCTAGTATACCATATTCTAGGTCTATAGTTCTAACCTCCTTCTGGAGGACTAGAAGCACACTGGTGACTGAATTACTGCCCTAAAATCAATAAATATTCATTAAGTGTCCACTCTAAAACAGATACTGTGCTAAATGCTAGGGAAACGAAAAGAGGAAAAAGATAGTCCCTGCCCTCAATCAGTTTACAATCTAATGGGGAGACAACATGCAAACAAATATACACAAAGTAAGCTATATAAAATATAAGTAGTAAATAAGACAATTCTCTATTATAAGTCACCAAACAACTGCTGACTATCTTGGTAGTGAGAGTTTGCACATTGTTTCCAGGCCCAGTTTGTTAAAGGAAAGGTTTGGTTTTACCCTGATACAGTTAAAGAAAGATTTGGAAGATTTCCTAATTTGTGGCACAATTGAGAACCTCCATATCAAGAATCTTCTTTAGGGTAGCAGTGAAAATCCATTGCTCTACCATACTTTTCTTTTAGATTTCAACAGACTTATCAAGTCAGTTAAAAATTCAAGGCAAGGTAATGTTTTCCTTATTGTTTTTATCTCCATATAGGAAGACAGCCTGAAGCAGTAGAAAAGAATCAGAGGGTATAAAAGCAAAGTCCCACTCTATCCCCTCCCTAATCCCCTCAGACAAATCAATTTAATTTCTTTGGACTTCATTTCTTCATCCCTAAAATGAGGAGGATGGACTACATGATAAGGATTTTATCAATTCCAAATCTATATACCAAAAACTTCTGAAACAATCTCATTTTTATGGATTCAAAAGGCAAATCTACAGAAGAAAATTTGCTATTTTCTAACTTTGTAGTCTCTGAAATCAGGTCTTATTTCAGCTATGAACCCACTGATCAGTTTCATCTGTAAAAGGAGTAAGTTAGACTTGATGATCTATGTTCCCTAAACTTAGGGTTCTTTAATCACCAAACATGTGATTTTGTATGTAGTTGTTATGTGATAAATTAATTCATGAATTTCTTTAAAGCATCTAGTTGTTGAATCCCTGTCTGATATTCTCTACTTCCCTGGTCTCAATTCACTATTCTACAAATCTTATGGTGCAGCTTCTTCTTTTCGTTTCTTTTTTTTTTAAACCATTGCTAACAAAATATAAGCTGGACAATTCCATTGTATGATTCACATATTATTCTTGCAGAATATTTATTTTCACACTAGGCACATCAACTAGATGAAATCCAGTTAAAGAATTCAACTCAAAACATTTACAATTAAATTCATTAATCAGAGCAGTTTACAACTATTCCACACGCGGATTGTAAACTTCATAAATATTCATGTAGCAAAAAGCTACACACTTCCATTTCCTAGCAATACACTTTCAATGTTAGCCATTATGCTTTAGTCAGAAGGCATGCAGCATTCCTATCTTCTGGACTCTATCCTTCTTTTTGAGAGTTTTTTGAATATCATCAAAATGAACTCTCTGAGATTTTCCTATTTCCATATGTTCTTCATTCCCCTAAGCCTTTCTCTCTCACTTTACATGCCATGGTGCTAATTAGCACTTGCACCTGAGCTCAATAAACAAAGTACTAATCAAACCAAGTCAAGCTGTCTACATAGTAAAGAAAAAAATGTTTATGGATATACTACTCCAAAATTTTTTGATTACTAAACAATAGCCATTTAACTGTCTGATTTCTTTCATTCTGCTTTCATTTTCATGCATTTTCCTTATTTTCTATTGCAATAGGATACTTTCATTATTTGTACATAAATGCCCAAACTAAAGCAGTGCTTTTTACAATGTTGAGTTCTGCTTAGTTTGTTTTTAAACGATGGCAACATTTCAATAATTTGATTTTCCTTTGACAAACTATAATTTCCCCATTGTGTTACTCCTATTACTTGCCCATATGACTATATAACTCTTAGGAAAGTATAGATGGTCATCCTGAGGTGAATGCCTATAGTGAATGTTGTAGTACAGAGAAAAAAAAAAAAAAAAACAGGAAGAAAAGTTATAGGATACCAAAGTAATTGTTAACTACTACCCTTCTATGCAGTATGGTGCTGTTACTATTTGATTGTTTTTCAATGGTATCCAACTTTTCCTGACCCAATTTGTTGTTGTTATTTTTGCGAAGATACTGAAGTGGTTTACCATTTTCTTTTACAACTCATTTTCAGATGTGAAAATTGAGTAAACAGGGCTAAGTGACTTGTCCGGGGTCACACAAAATGTCTGAGGTTAGATATGAACTGAGTATTATAAGTCTTCTCAATTTCAGAGCCAGTACTCTACTGTATCCCTTCACTGACTCTATACTTCACAACTAATAAAGCTTTCTGTCAAATCAAAGATAACATATATCCCATAACAACATAATTAACTAACTGAATTATTACACCTTTCCATGCATTTTCTATCCTAGATTTGTAGTTAATGCTATCATTCAGCTTATCACTTAATGCAAAGATTTCTTCAGCTACCCCAGCAACTATTTCCACTCATAGCTTGTGAGTTACTATGAACTCTCTGCCTGGTAAGGTAGCTCATTCCATGATTGAGCAGTTTGATTGCTACACATTTTTTTTTCTCCTGCCTACCCATAATCTACCTCCTTATAATATTGTTTTATTATTTCTTGATCCATGCTCCCCAACAACATAAAAAGTGTTTCCTTTTAAAATAGTCTGAAAATAGTTATAATGACCTTCTTCAAGAAGAAACCCCCCATTAAAAACTCTATGGCATGGCTTTTAATCATTCTGTTTCCCTCTACTGTATTCACTCTAGTTTGGCAATGTGGTGCCAAGAATAATGAAACACAAATGTGATGTATTACTGTACAATTTCCATTCTTTTTCTTTTCCCTCTCTCCTCCTCTTCCTATTCCTTTCCTTCTCTGCCTTCACTCAAAAATTTCCCCCAAATTTTGGGAAAACCCAAAAGTTTTCCAGCTCTAAAATCTGCCAATA
Organism: Antechinus flavipes; assembly: GCF_016432865.1. NCBI lineage: Eukaryota > Metazoa > Chordata > Mammalia > Dasyuromorphia > Dasyuridae > Antechinus > Antechinus flavipes. The sequence continues at coordinate 143,270,707 of NC_067398.1, read as the reverse complement.
GTTTTTTAGACAGTGATGATGCATTGTTAAGAGTTCTGGATTTGGAAAGAGAAAACTTAAATTCTCTTCCTTACTGCTTTTTAAAGTCACTGAGTTTCTCTAATTGTTAGTTTGTTTATCTGTAAAATTAAGGGGTTGAATTAGATGACCTCTAAGGTTTCTTCTAGTTTTAAATTTGTGATTTTATCAAAAACAACTCATCTCTAACTTATAGTTTTAGAGATTTGCCTAGGCCACTAAAAGATTCATTGACTTTCCAAGAATCACATAGCTAGTATGTATCAAAGGTAAGATTTTAGCCTAAGTCCTTCTGGCTCTCTAAGCATTATACCATAGTGACACTAATTCCCATTCCACTCCTATTAGATATATTAGCTTTAAAAATTAATTGCATCATACTAATAGGTCATGTTCAGCTAAAAACACACTTTTTTTTTTAAATGCCAATTGATGTCAGGTCAGGCCTTTTTCATCCTTTACTGATATGATTCACTCTTTGAATCTTTGTGTTTATCGTCTTAGAGATATCATAGATGACAGATGGAGATCACAGTAGGAATCTGGAAGTCTTGGATTTAAGACCTATCCCTGACACTTGCTAGCCTTATAACAATGGGCAAGATAATTAACCTCTCAGTGCCCCCAAGCAACAGACTGATTATTAAGGATATAAGATACAGACCATTGGCAGATCTGCATGAGTGAAAGGTGTTTCCATACCAAGGGGTTTCTATGTGGATAAAATCATAGATCTGGAACAAATTAAATTCACCTCATTTTTGCTGCAGCATTCCTGCCTATTTGTATGATTTTGAAGTTTGATTTTGCAAACTTATATAGTAGTTATACCTCTTGGCTTCCCATTGTGACACACTTTATAAATTCAAGTCCCTAATAAAAACAATGAACAACTTCAGACATGAATGAAAACAATCTTCTATGAATCCAGAGATCTTCTGAATCAAAGTCTAGGACTCTTTCTAAAAATCATCACATTTCCTTCCCATTAGATTTGTGAGTTCCTTGAAAGCAAGGATTGTCTTTTTCCTTTTGTTGTATACCTTGTTAAAACAACTACTAGATGTTCTACAAACTAACACAAAACCATTAATGAAAAAAAAATTAAATATAGCTGTCTAAAAAGTTATGATTCTGCTTTTGGTAATCTAATTCAATAGAGTACCAATTATGCACTTCAAAATCTTATCCTTAAGAATATCATTGTGAAATGAATTGCCTTAATTAAGACATATATGTATGATATATGTATTTTTCTATGTATATGTGTGTATGTGTGTGTATAAGTACATATATGTGTAAACTTATATTAAATAACTTAGTAATTACTTCATAAGGAGAAATGATATTATTTTGACATAACAACCTTTTTCTACATTGACTCATTGATTACAATATTCTTTTCTGAATGCTCAAAGTTTTAGGTAGATTATTGCAGAATTTCACCATTATATTGTATTGAATTTATAGATCACTGGTTTTGAGAAAACATCATTTTCCTCATTTTGAAAATCAGGATAGTATTTGTGTAACTTCACTCTCTCTTTTCACTCCTCAACAGCAGCCCCATAAAAGATTATCAGGAATTGCTCAGAGGTCACAAATGCAACCTCTTCCAGGGTTAAAAGTGATCTCTGTATATATTCAAAGATTGAATTTATTTGAAACTCTTCGGTTTTCTCCTATTCATATATCTCACATAACAATCTTCTTATACTCCTAGGGTAGTCTTTCTATTTCAAAAAAACATTTTCTTATAATTGTATTATATGAATGTATATGTATAAATGTGGATCTAGATATGGGTGTATATGTAAATATACATATGTATATATGTACTTACGAAAAGACTTTTGGTTTTTTTCTTTAACACTTTTCAAGAGTGGCAATTCTTTCTGAGTTCATGTAATCCTATATAAACCTTGTGAGATTTAGCATAAGGGTTCTTTGTTTATTTCCAGATGAGAAAAAAGCTCAGTAAGATTAATTTACACAAGCACTGTTATACACAAAAGATCATGAAGGCCTAGCTCTAGAGCCCATTCTTATGATTGTTCATCTACTACTCTTTCTATAGTCCCTTCTGCCTTTATCCAGGAAAATATCCAGAATCCAGGAGTATATTTTGGGCATTCATTTATCTTAAGGGTTGTAAAGCACTTCACATACATTTTATTATTTGATCCTCATTAGAGCCTAGAGAAAAAAAAAATCACATGTTTTATTCTCCTCTTTTTATACATGAGGAAACAGAGAAATTAACTGACTTTCTCATCTTTGTACAACTAGGGCATGTCATCAATGGGATTTGAAGCTAGAGATTTTCTGACCCTAAGTTTATTATGCTTTCCACGCCACCATAGTGCCTTCCACTGTCAAACCAGTTTCTGGTTCCCATTCAATTGTGAACTCTTTGAGAACAGGGATTGCATTTTGCTCTTTTTGTTTTTTGGTTGGTTCAAATACTCAGCATTTAGCAGAGTACCTAACACATAGGTACTACTCAATAAATGCTAATCACCTGACGGATTGATTGACTTACTAGCACAGAGAGTATTCAGTGGAAGTCTAGAAATTTGTGAGAACTTCCTGTTAGTTTCAGCAACTCCGGACATGCCACCAAATGGAGCAAGATTCATTTGAAATTTAGTTAACACTTGGGCCCAGGATTATAGGATTCTAAGGACAGAAAAAGAGTAAGAGGGAGAAGAAGGAAAGGTAAAAGGAGAGGGAGAGGGAAAAGGGGAGGAGAAAGAAAGGAGAGGAGAGAGGAGGAAAGAGGAAGAGAGGAGGGAGGAAGAACACATGTAAATAACTTTTATCCTAGGATCAGAGTTTTTCAGCCCTGTTTGAATTTATTGTTCTTGTTACCTGTTTGATCACCTAGTTCCTTGGCCCTTCCTCACTGCTTATACCTATTCCTTCTTCCTGATGATCCTATAATGATATTAATCTTTTTTTTCCTTTAGGCAAAGTCCAAGGACTTGACCAGACCTTTGGTCTTCCTTATTGTATCTTCCAGATCTCTCTTGATTAGAATTATATAAGCCCTTGCCAATGTTATTTTATTGTTTCCCAGGTACCAGTCAGGCAGGTACTGGATTCTAGACCTAATTCTCTTCAGAATCACTGTAAGACTTAGCCAAGCCTCTGGGGAAGATATAATTCTCAATTTCCATAGTGATAAAATTGGATTCAGGAATTCTTTTCTTCATGGGGCTATAACACAACATACAGTGTGCTATAAAAATTAAAATATCATATAATCCTTTTAAAATACACTGTATTATATGCTAGAGAAAAGAACATACTTAAATTTATAATGATTAGGTTAAATAAGAAAAATATTTATATGTCAAATTATTAAAATACAAAATATTAAAATGATAAAAAATACTAAATCTAAACATGGTCCTCTATACCATATTGCTGAGAGAAAGAGAAAGAAGAGAGGGAAGAAGAGATGGAGAGAGAAACTGAGGGGGGAAGGAGGGAAGGAGAGAGGAAAGAAGTAAGGGAGAGAGAGATAATAATGATAAAGGTGTGTGTGACCTTGCCCTGTTCTGAGCTTTATTTGAAATAGCTTGAGCTTCATAACGTAATCATAAGATATATATTTTGATTTCTTTAAAAAATAAATGGTATTCAGTTTTTTATTATCTGACTAACCATCACATTGTATCCCACTGTTCATATTATTAAACTTGCAAATTATACTTCTCTTCCCCTTTGTGATTCTCCTTTCACCTAGTGAAAGTAATTTGCTCCTAAATTGTAACGTGCACATATTTTTAAAATTTGGGGATATTGTTTAATATATAGAATCAATTTTATTCATATGTGTAATATGTATAATAGCCGAAGGTGACTTTGACAAAAAAAAAAAAGTTTATTATTTTGCTACTACTACTCCCCACTCCCAGCTTGGAAGTGATGTAGTATATAGAGATAGCAAGTAAGAAGTCATGGATCTTTTTGTTAGTCTGGTAAAACCTATAGACCCTTTCTCTGAATAAAGTTTTCAAATGTGTAAAATTAAATATATAGGAATACAAAGGAAAACAATTACATTGGAAGACAATTAACATTTATTTTTAGTTCAAGTATTCCAAATTAAGAAACCCAGCTCTAGTGGTTTTTATTGCCTTTAAAATAAAATCAAATGTCTCTTTTTGATATTTAAAACTCTTCACAATCTGGACCCAGTTTATTTTTTTCTAGATTTATTTTACATTATTCTGTATCATGCAAAACTGGAATAATTTCTGTTCCTCAAATACAATATTCTACATCTCTCACCTGTGCTTTTGCACATACTTTGAATGCTCTCTTTAACCCTCTGCCTCTACAAATCTCTCATTCCATTCAAAGTTCAGCCTTGGTATCATCTCCCAAGTGAAATCTTTTCTTAGCTCTCCCACTTGTTAATTGCCCCTTAAATTACTTTGTATCTGTTTTGCAAATTTTTCATGTTTATTTATCTATCAAATATGTTGTAGCCACCAAGGAGAACTTAAACTCATTAAGCTGTTTGTTGCTCTTTTTGTCCTTGGTACCTAGTACAATTCCTTGTAAAAGAGAAGTGCTTAATAAAGGACCACTGAATTCATTTGAATCAGTGTTGTGTGAATTATGATAACCTAAAAGAGAAAATGCCTATTAAAGTCATATGTAAGCCTAGGAATACTCAGCAACTTTATAGGCCACAGAGTATGAGATAAAACAACATAGAACCCTTTGTAGTATGTTTTCAAAATGAAAATGGTAACAGTAATAACTAGCATTTATATTGCTTTTTCATATTTGCAAAGCATTATACACACAAACACATATCTATATACATATATACATATATGCACTCACTTGATATTTACAATAATCCTGTGGGGTAGGTATTTTTATCACCCCCATTTCACAGATGAGGAAGCTGAGACTGAAAGAAAAGTATCTTTCTTGGGGAAAGTCTAAATCTGGATAATGCCAGAAAATGTTAGAATATATCTTCAGTGAAACAAGAAGCATACGTTTTATATGTGAGATATACTTTTCAAACCTTGCCTTGAGCACACAAATGCCTTCCCTTGGTTTTATAAGTGATTTTGATATACAATAAAAATAATATTTAGTATGCAAAACATAAATTCAGTGATAGATTCTTTGCTTAAAATCTTCCCTTATGGATTCTGAAATTTGTTTTTGAATAACTTTCTCTTCAATGCCGAAACTCAAAAATAACTGCAGAAACAGTACAGAGAAAAATTCAACAATTCATATATTTATCAGTTTTATATGTATAAATGGTTCATATGTATACATGTCTATAGTACACATATATACATACACACAGTGAGATTGGGATGAAGAATCATGAGATCATTGATATTAGGAAGTCCTATTGTGGGGATGTTCACATATTGAGATTTAAATACAATTTTTTCCTAAATCCAAACTTGTTCTTTTATACCATATTGCTGAGAGGGTGGGGAAGAGATGGAAGATGGGGGGAGATGGGGAGATGGGAGGAGAGAAAGACAAAGAGAGAAAAAAGACAGAGAGACAGAGATAGAAACAGAGAAAGAGAGAGGATAATGATAAAGTCAGAGATTCAGAATAATAACTCACATTACATAATTTGTAAAAAATTCACATACCCAAAGTCTCTATAATCTCATTAGCCCCTCCATGATTTCTCCTTCAGTATAATTCTTTCACATCTTTTTCAATAAATATTCTGTAGAAGATTTACTCAAACATTCGGAAAACATTTTAATGATTCTTGCTATCTGAAGAGAACAGATTCTTGTTGCATGACTGGATCATCTTTCTTTCTGGTTTCTGTGTTCTTGATATTATCAATTGTGCTGCTTCTCAAAATCGAGTCATCATCAGCAATATGCTACAGTCTACTTATACCCATTGGCCTATGAATCACATGCAATTTTGATTCTTCTGATATGTTGTTGTCCGTGACTCAAAATCATCATAGTATTACTGAAAATATATTGATGTTTTAAAATGGAATTTTGCTGACCTTGGAACCATTAAAATGACTATATAATTTTTCAAATGTAATATAGGCCTCTTACTAATGTTTCTTGGCCCAGCCAATTGATCAGCACCTGACATATACAAGCATGTACATCCATATACATAGACATGTATATTATACATATATACACAGTATATATCATATGTATGTGTTTATGTATACGGATTAACTCGACCAACTGCATATCATAAACTTGGTACTTTATCCATTTTGTTTTCCTTTTGTGAATGGCTAATGCAATATTCTTCAAATCATTATTATTTTTGCAGAGGAAGCTTTAAACTCTTCTGATGTTAAATAGTAATGGTGAATGTCATTTGCAAATAAGGGCATTAAGAAAACCTTGCTTGGCAGAAATACTTTCTTCTTTGGAGGCCTTTTATTAGACATTTCTTTGTAACACTAATAAATCTTATAGGTTTGCCTATGTCTTCATTGGTTATGCCTCATTTAATATCAGTAGACATTTGATCATTGAACAAAGTTATCTATAGTGTTATATATCATAAATTTTCTATAGGTCTTAGCATATTTATGGGATTTGTCTTGTGGGAGGAAAGACTTTAAAACTGCATTTTGTACTACTAAGCCAAACATAACTAAAAAGAACCAAGAACCAATAAACACTGGAATATTATATGCTTTGTATTCTCAATCAAGCTGTGGTATTATAAAGATGTAGATTGCTAGAGAAAAAGTAATTGCCAAAGTTTATCTATTCTTTTCTCATGTTGTCATCAAGACCATTCTCATCAAAATTTTATGGAGATGAGAAAGTAGACATATGGATCACTTATAACTGATGGTTTTTCAACTGGCTCTTCAGGACATGGAAAAGAAACATAAAAATATAATACTGTCTGTGATCTTTTCATTCTTTGAGTAAAAATTGATTCCTCAGTGCCTTTAAAATTTCATTCTCTCCAAAACCAATTCCTTCCATATGTATCAGGATAGCTCCAGTTCTTCATCTTATATGCCATTATAACTTCTTATGGTACATCAGATACTAAAGAGGTAGAGTGCAAATGTGCTGTTTCCAATATCACTGATGGTGAGACTTTATCTTTGTACAAATGTCAGCAAGTCTGTTCCATTTTATGTTTATTTTCCTCTCTTTGGTTCTATCTACTAATGTTGTGGGGATAATCCTGCTTTGTAGATCTCAAGCGAAGCAAGCTTGTTACAATTCATTTTCTTCTCATCAATTTTCCACTGTTTTGTGAAGCAGTAATAATTATAACCTTCTATGCTCCTTCTGCATTATGCTTTAGAATCAGCACATAAACTAGTATTCCCTCTTCACTGTCAAATCTTACTACTTGAGAAGGAGATTTAATGTTGGCTGATCTGGGTTCTTTTGACCTGCCTATCATAGCAGCTCTGTATCTCTAAAGTAGAAATGAGAGGGAAACTTTGATTTAATCATCTATTTAGCCTATAACTTATTTAAACAATTCGATTTTTGTGCTTTTTGTTAATTTGGAATTTATCCTTTGTTCTTACTAGTCATTGCTTTTATTGATCCCTATAAAACTGATTCTGTCTCTTTTCTGTCTTTTCTTTTCCATCATGATAGTATTTCATTTCCTTAAAGATACAATTTAATGTTGTATAGTGTGATTTAGTACAGACTGTATCTAGCATTTTCTAATTCCCTTCCATATTAAAGTATTCAAAATGCACTTGTCCTACACATCTCTGAAGCCTTTTACTTCTTGATCTCAAAACATATGTTCCAGCTTAATGTTCATGATATTCCTCTGCAACCTTTGTACTGAATTTGCCCACTATATCAACATGTTTCTTCACAAGATATCTCTATTTTATCCTTTGTATAGGATTGGTAAAGGTTAAGTAATATAATCTTGGCATATTAGTCAATCAACAAAAATGTAAGTGTTTACCATGTACCAGCAACTCTGCCAGGTATTTGGGGTTATGTGACAAAAAAACAAAAATGAAACAATCCTCCCTAAAAAAAATTTAATCAATTCTTTCTATCAAGGAGCTTATATTCTGAAGGGGGAGATAATAATTAAGTACATGTCTAAATATATTGAGATTTAATATAAAGATGATAAATACAAAATTGTTAAATGCAAGATAATTATAAGGAGAGCATAGACAGTTGGAAAGCTCAGGAAAGTTTCTGTGAAAAACAATGAAACTCAATCTTAAAGGGAGAGAGAGATTTTGTGAATAGGAACTACAGCCGGGTATGCAAGACAGCCACTACAAAGAAAAATAGATAAGAAAGGGAGTGACATGTGTGAAAAACCAAAAGAAGGTCAGCTAAGCTGAATGATAGGATAAAAAAGGGGAAAATACTATACAGAAAAGTTGGAAAGATGATCTGGAGCCAGATTGTGAAGAGTTCTAAAAGCCAAACAAAGTTATTATTTTATCCTAGAGAGAAGAGGGAGACTCTGAAGTGACATAGATCTGCACAAGAGAAAGTAACCCTAATATGAAGGATAGAATATTCTGGGATGTGTTTTGAGACAAGAAGATTGATTAAAAAGTGCTAAAAGAATCTAGGCAAGATGTAAAGAGAGGCTAAGCTGAACTCACATAAGACTATGTGAGGAGAGAAAAGTGATCTTAAAAAATGTTTGCTACAGTCATGCTTTCTGATTCACTTCCATTAGAATGTAAGTTCCTTGAGAGGGATTATTTTTATTTCTTTGTCTCCTGTCTAAGTATAGTACTGGGAAAATAGTATTCAAGAAATATATGTTGAAGCAAGGTGACTCAGGCCAGTTCCAATGATCTTGTGATGGAGAGAGTCATTCTGCATTGAGAAAGAGGACTATGGGGACTGTTTTCACTTTTTAATTGTTGTTTACTTGTATTTTGTTTTCTTTCTCATTTTTTTCCTTTTTAATATAATTTTTCTTGTGCAGCATAATTAAGAAAGTATGTATAGAAGAAGTATGCATGTTTAACATATATTGCATTACTTGCTGCCTGGAAGAGGGGTGGGGAAAGGGAGAGAGAAGAAAATTTGAAACACAAGATTTTGCAAAGGTGGATGTTGAAAATTATCTATGCATATGTTTTGAAAATAAAAGCTTTAAAATTAAAAAAAAGGAAATGTTTATTGGTTAATTGATTTCTAAGAACTAAGATGATTTTTTTTTTAAATTTAGAATAAACAATGTGATTTTCCTTGTACAGCTCTTTGGGGCACCTTCTATTATTGGTGGTAATGGTGGTGATTCTTCATTTTTCAAATAGGACCAATGACATTGCAACATGATTTTTTTTTTTACTTGTCCCTGAATTGGGTTAAAGTAGACAGGGATCTATTCATTCAAACTAGCTGGGGAAATGGGGGATAGGGGATTGATGGAGAAGGGGTTGGGATGGCAGGCTGAAGAGAAAGAAAATCCTTAAAACAAATGCTTTGAATCTTTGTCTCAGCTCAGATTCTATTGAAAACTAGTTTTCAGCCTATTATCTAACTGGTTTAGTCAGCAGTTTAAATAAATTTAATATTGACCATATAAAGGTGGGTATTAAGTTCTATGTGCAGTGAGGTGGCACAGTGGATGGTGTGCCAGACCTAACATCAGGAATACTTACCTTGTGAATTCAAATCTGGTCTCAGATACCTCTTAGCTGTGTGACAGCTGGGCAAATCACTTAACCCTGTTTGCCTCTGTTCTTTATCTGTAAAATAAACTGGAGAAGGAAATGGCAAGCTATTCCAATATCTTTGCCAAGAAAACCCCCAATAGTTTTCACAGTCAGACATGATTGAAACAACTGAACATCAACAAAAAATTTAAGTTCTATGCCAAAGGGATGTTATATTCATTCATATTTCTCAAGAAACTCAGGACATCTGGAGCATCTGCCCCATCACTAGACACATCTTTGAAAAGAAATCCACGTCATCAACTTAAGCCCAAAATTAATCATGTCTTTCTATGTTTAGCAAAGGGTTTGCATAAACCAAATACTGTGTGGATGACATTAACTGGTCTACTGAAAAAAAAAAAAAAGATAAAGTATAACATGTCTCCTCTAATAAGAAGAAATAGCAGATACAAAGTAGATGTGAAGTTTCAGGAATATGAATCCTTTCCTGGGATTGTTAATGGCAGTTTTCATCAAAGTTTCATTCAAAGCATTTAAGTTTCAAAAAGCAATATTGTTCCAGGCCCAGTTGGAAAATAATTTCTTTTTTCAAATGACGATTGTTCTGACATGGGAGATTTTATCAGCACTGTATTTATTTTTTATTCCTCTTAGGAGAGAGTGAATTTAAAGAAGTCAGTGTAGCAACTTGTCAGATAAATGTTTGTAAAATTTTCAAAATATTTTTTTCTCTTTTATGTAGCTTTGAATTGGAATAGAGGTTATACAAAAGAAAACAGGGAAATCTGACACATTCGCAACTAGTGAAATTAGAAAACAGGCCATGCATCATGATTTCTTATTATACTAGACTTGGGCCACAAACCTCTTTGTGAATGTGAAGATAAAAGTAGATTTTTTTTCTTATTAATCAGAGCCAAAATGATAATAGTAACCAAACCTTATATAATATTTAAGGTTTAAAAACTCTTCGTGTGTACACACTCACACAAATAGATAGATAGATAGATAGATAGATATGGTTATATATATAGATTTGATCCTCAAAACAAATCCTCTGTGGCAGGTGCTGTTATTATCATCAGTTTACAGATGAGGAAATTGAAGCTGACCAAGTTTGAATAACTTGCCCAAGATCTCTCAGCCAAAAAGGGCCTAAGACAGAATTTGAATTCGTCTTTCTAAATCCAAAGTCAGTTCCCGCTATACAACGGGAACTTACTTACTTACTTACCTGCCTCCTGTAGTATCTGGATTCAAGATATGATGTTGAGTAAATCACTTTACCCTTTCTACCAGTTAACTCTCTAAAATTTAAATTGAAAAGAAGATAGCAATTTATAATGTTAGAGAAAATCTCCCAAATTAGTACTTATTAGTACTACCTTAAATGATTAGATAATCTTTTGGAGGCAATCAGATTAAGTTTCTTGCCCAGGATCACCCAACTCTTAAACATCTGAGGCAAGATTTGAATTCAACTACTCCTGATTCCAAGTTCATACTCTATCCACTGAACTACCTAGCTGGCCTTAGATGATATTTAAAAAAAAAAAAACATTTTAAATATTTTAAAATTATGTTTAAAATTGATTTTTAATAGTGTATATATATTCACTGGGTTTTATTAGAAATCTATGAATGGCAATACAGAAAATAAAGGGAAATAGTTTTAATAATATTTCCTCTATGTCATATATTGTGTTAATTATTTTATAAATATAATCTCATTGATCTCTCATCTGAGGTTGATAACTTTGTTCAATTCTGCCTCACTTAAATCCAATTCATGAACAAGTCAAGATATCATCTATGATATCATTGTTCCTCTTCAAAAAGGACCCATAACAATGATCTTTTCAGCAACCCTCCAAAGTATTACAGGCTCTATTATTTTTCCCATTTTCACTTAAGAACAGTGAAGCAATTAGAAATTAAGGGACTTGCCAGGGTCACACAGTTGGCACATGTCTAAAATTACATTTGAACTCAGATTTTCCGGACTCCAGGCTTGGATTGATTTTCCCCCCATTCTGGAGTTATAGTGAGGTTAAAGAACCAGAAAAAGGATTAATTCATCAATAAACTCTTATCTTGTATCCCTTATGATCTTATAAGTACAAAGACCCCAGGACCTTTGGGTCTAGAGGTCATTGCTCCAAAATCAAAATATATGAATTGACCTGATTGAGCTTATTGATGCTCAACTAAAGCAGCCAGTCGGAAAGAATGGTCTAGAGGTTAAAGTATCTATCACTTCTCTTGAAACTACTGACCTCTTCAACTTTCTCTATGCCTTTCACCAATACTGGTGAGTCACATATGGTAAAAGGCAGAAATATGCTCGGGCTCATTTACTTTGAATGAATTTAAATGGTGGAAGGAACTTTGGGTTTGAAGTGTTAGATTCTAAGATTAACTACTGATAAAGACAAAGAATCAGAGAGAAAGATGAATCTTGAAAATTATCCCCTAGAGTTTGAAGGATCTAGTTCTTTGGCTCAAATACCTTGGGGAACTATTTTTAAAAGTGGTTAAAGTACTAAATGGAAATAAGATCTGAATTCTTGAACTCAAAAACTCTTGTAGTTACCCAAGTGACAATTCTCAAAATTGGTATAACCAAGAAATTTTAATTCTCTGATTAGAAAAGTAGATACCTTTCCATTATTATAACTCATAGGGAACTGAGTATTATATCTCATAGGAAATTGAGAATGTCCATTCTTTTTGACATATGCAACTAGAATGGGTAATTTGACCATGAAAAGTCCCTGTATTTCTTGTGGTTTAATTCCATGTAAAAAGAGACCTTTGAGAGTATTCCCCTTCTATTCCACATTAGAGTTCACTTTTCATATCACTGGAAGAATGGATATCTCAGGAATGTCCTGGGAAATGGAATACAGGGGAGAAAAGATGATTCATTTGTTGATTTTTATGTTTGTGTAATGTACTTCCATGGTACAAAAACTAGTCCTATCCACAAAATCAAAATGCCAAGTCTTACTCCTTTAAACTCATTAGATTGAACAGCTCCAACTAATCAACCTTAGTTGTATAGATCTATTTTTCAGATAAAAATTTTAGGTCTTTATCTGATCATAGGCAAATTGTTTTGACTTGGTCATTTTTCTGTGTTTAGCTCTTTCTATAATAACCACTCTTTATATTCAGACAGTTTTTCTCTGTTGAATATCCCCATGGACTTTATTTTATAGAAGAGATAATATGGTAGAGGGTAACTAGGTGATATAGTATATAGAGCCAGATCTGGAACATGAGTTTGATTGTCATCTCAAACACTTAGCAGCTGTTTGTGTCTGGACACTCCACTTAATTCTGTTTGCCTCAGTTTCCTCATCTGTAAAATGAGCTGAAGAAGGAAATGGCAAAATACTCTAATATCTTTGCCAGGAAAATGCCAAAAAATTAGGCATGACTAGAAAAAATAACTCAACAACAACAACAACCATGTTGTATAGTAAGTAATAAAGCAGCATGGAAGTCAAGAAAACCTGGATTCTACTCTCCTCCTCTGACACATACTGGGTCATTCTTCTGTTTACTGTATTATTAACAACTACATGATCTTCCTCTAGGTAAGGTGACAAAACTTCTCAGTGGCCTGGTGCAATTTGTATTGATGTAATTGCTTTTCACATTGGGATTTATCTATATTCAGTCAGTTCAATGTTTCAGTGAATAGAACACTGGGCCAAGAAAAAATCTGAGTTCAAATCCAGATGCAGACACTTAATAACTGTGTGACTGATGCAGGACAAGTTACTTAAACTCTGCTTGCCTCAGTTTCCTCAACTGTAAAATGGGAAAGAGTACTTATTCTGCTGTACTATTGTGAGAATCAAATGAGATAATGTGTAAAAATTCTTACAGTGATTAAATATAGTAGGTGTTATATGATGCTTATTCTCTTTCTCTGTACTAATAAAATTGTAAGTCTGAACCAAATATTTATTTCTGTGTGTGTTGTGTATTTATATATACATGTAATACCGTGCCTTAGGGAAACCTCAAACTAAGTATACTTTATAGACCATAACTTCTCAATTCTCTCATTATTTCTTCTGATTACCTGTATGTCTATTGAACCAGAGTACTTATGACAGATAGAGAAAATGATTGGAAGTACAATCAGGGCCTAGACCAAATGACCTCCAATAAATGGACCATTCAAATTTTCATATTGCCAGGTAGAGTCCAAGAGTGACGGGTCATTCACAACTAAAAATGTACAGGTTGCCCATTAAAAGATTGTAAGACTGAATAAATGTAAACCTGACTTGGTCCTAAAGCACAAATAGTTAGACTTATTCCTCAGCACTTGAAGAAATTTACAAAGAATGCATTCTGCACAGTGGCTATCTTTCTCATCCCAATTCCAGCAAAACTTGGAGTTTGACTCTGGGCACAGTATAGGAAAGGATAGATAAACTCTCAGCTTATCTTGACAGGAACCAAGCTATCATGCCCTTTCTCAGACATTTCCAAACCTTACCAACTATATTTTAGTCTTCCTCTTCATTTCTCTTTTTGATAAATGAGCTTCCACATGTCACCCAGAGCAAACCAGGTCACCGAGCCACTTTCTGCATATTTTAAATCATGTTGCTAAGCTTACATGCCACCCTTCTCCTTTTAAAATTGTCCTTTACATGTCATCTGCCCCTATTATAATGTAATAGGAATGTCTAATCTTCCTATTACAATTAATCTTCTCTTATTATATAATAGGGGAAGATATCCTATATTATAGTATAATGTAATAGAGGGAGATTGTTGTTGTTGATGATGTTCTTTCTAGAAGACCTTGACATCTTGATGTGATTATAATCATCAGGCTACCAGATCCAGGAAATAAAGATCTTAGATATTCAGCCCTTGAGGATGATTCAGTATAGGCTCAAAGTTGTCTAGTCTAACAAATGCTGAATTATGGCCTTTAGATTTTCTCTTGTCCAAGTTTACATTTTATGGCCAGTATGTTGATTTCAAAAGAATGCTGATTGTTGTTATCTTGTCTTAGTTTACTTTTTTATGGTCAGGTATAACTGGATGTCTGGAGCAAGATGCCTAACCTAACCACTCCCCTTCTCACTTTCCTATAAAAATACTCTTGCTCATTACATAATTTCTTTTTGGAACTTAGTGTGCTGTCAGTAGCATTATAATAATAAAATCTTTGCCCTTTGATTTGGAAATGGTCTAAGCCTATAAATTCTTTTGAGACACCTATAACATAGGTCCAGAAAACCAATGGTTGTGTGCTCCAGCTCTTAACCCCAACATCTGAGAGGTAATGCCATGACATGCAGGTGAATTGGATTTAAGTGAGAGAGGACTGTACAAAGACACCAGGTTCGCTTTTTCCTTCTGAGTCATCTGCATCCAGTGGCAAGATATAGCTTAGGGTTCCTGGAAATGGTCCCAAATGAGAGGAAGATTATATATATTAGAAATATTTACTTGATTCTGTTTATATTCTTATTCTTCCTGTCTCAGGACAGGACGTACCATAAGCATAGTAAGTATTTAATGAAAGCATTTTCATCTATTCTCACTATACAATAGTCTTCCCCAATGAGCTGTTTTTGTCTAATGGTTTTTATTTATTCTGTAGGGGTACTGAGAGTGAAAAGGAAGAATAAATGTGTCAATAAAACTGATATTTAAAAATAATTCTAATTCTATTTAAACTACTTTATATAATGTGCTTTGAGGATATCTCACCCCATAGAGGAGGAAAATAAACAAAGAATAAATATAAAGAGGACTTCTAGGAAATATAATTATATAACTATATATATTCATATTAAATTGGATATAAAAATTAATAATAATAACTATAGAACACTTAAAGGTTTGCAAAGTTATTTACATATTTTATTTAATTTGAAATGAAATTTAATATTCAAGCCTCAGTTTCTTTATCTATAAAAGGCTGGGTTAAATAATGTTTTCTGTCCTTTCAAATTTAAATTATTTTTAGTGTATCATATAATTCAGTAATTAATTGAAACAGAAGTGAGGGTTTGTAAGAAATTACATATAAATATTATATTAAAATAAGTAACATTCATTATCAAACCAGATTCTCACAATGTTTTAAGAGATTGAATGAAAGAGGAATAGTTAAGAATGATCTGTATATAATCAGAAAGTGATGTGTTTTGGAGGAGCACTGTTAACTGTCTTGTTATGGAAAGAAATACTTTATGATAAATCTTTCCTGATTAGTCCCAATGATGTGCAAATCCTGAGGAAGAAAATCAATACATCCCTAACATGATGTAATTTCAAAATGCCTAGTGAGGAGTTGCAGGAGTACACAATCAATCTCATTTTTATGGGGTTCTACCAATAAAAGGATGTTAGTGATTGCATCTGAAGATTAAAAAAGACAACTTGGTCCATTTTCCCAAAACAAATTGGGCACAGCCCATGAAAGACAATCCATTAAAATTATTGTTGCTTTTCTTAAGTGTATGGAGTGTATAATGGTCCATGTTCACCAAAATTTAGGCTCCTTTCTGCCTTTCCAATAACATCACACCTCAGTCTCCTTCATATACTCTGCACTGACAATAACTTCTTTGGCACTTCTTGGACAATACACTATTCTAAACTTTCTGTCTTTTCATTGACTGTCTCTTATATCTGGAACACTCTACCTTTTCATCTTCACCTTCTAGTTTCTTTAACTTTCTTTAAATCTCAGGTGAAGTTGTATCTTCTGCAAAAGAATCCTTTCCTGGGCCTCCTTAATATTAGTGACTTTTCTCCAATAAATAGTGGTTTTTAGTCACATCCAACTCTTCAAGATACTATTTGGGGTTTTCTTCACAAAGATACTGGAGTAGTTTGCCATTTCCTTCTCCAGCTCATTTTACAAAAATGAGGAAACTGAGGCAAACTGGGTTAAGTGACTTGCCCAGGGTCATAAAACTAATAAGTGTTTGAGGCCAGATATGAATTCAATGAAGATGAATTCCTGACCAGGAATTAGCCCAGTGCTAAGATAACCTCCAATTTATTCCATACATCTTGTTTTCATATAGTTGTATTTCTGTTGTCTCTCGCATTAGAATGTGAGTTCTTTGAAGGTTTGGACTATCTTTCCCTTTCTTTGTATTCCTAGCATTTAACACAGTACCTGGAATACAGTAGAACTTTAATTAATTCTAATTGATTGACTATGACTAATTGGCTGATTTTTTTCTAGATATAAATAGAATATGAGAGACATTTTTACTTAATATATAGTGGATTGAGCTTGAGTCCAAGAAGATCTGAATTCACACAATAACTATATGACTTTGGGCAAATCATTTAACCTATAAACCTCAAACAGCTTCCTAGAACTTAAGCCACAGGTGGGTTGCAGTTTGAATTGGTAAAGGAATTTTATAGGGAATTCCTTGCAATGATGAAATCAAAGAATCCTTTATATAGTAGAATATGTATTATGTGGCCTAGTTACATCCTGTCCTTCTTCATGTATGTCAGACTTTGGAGAGCTTCTGTAACAGATGAATTGAAAAGTGATGAATTTCTCAGCCACAGCAACTGAAAAAAAAATCATCTCCTAAAGCATAATTTGAGGGGACTAGGTATAGAGTACATGTCAATGAGTCAGAGAATCTTTAAGTTTATCTGTCTTCTGGAGGAGGAAGATGGAGTTGATTTATGATTTTATATATACTGATCAGGAAAGTCTTTCACTAAAGCAGGTCAGCACCTGCCCTATAGCAAAGCTTCTTAAACTGAGTGACAATCCTGTATGGGAGTTGTGTAACTGAATGGGGGTGGTGGTCTGCAGAAAATTTGGCAACAGTGAAAAGATTTAAACTGCCAAGATTTAATTCTTTATTTAAAAATAAATAAGTGCATCTATCTTATTAGTATGCAAATTTGCTTTCTTCTTTAATAAAGGATAAAATTATATGTATGTCAAAGAAATAAAATAATAAAATATATATGCTAAATAATATAATAAATTTCTTTGGGATTTACTATCAATAAATGTTTGCTTTCTATACCAATTTTATATACCTAAAATAACTGAGATGGTGTATAAATTTCTTGCTTGGAAAGGGGTTACAGGTGAAAAAAAATTAAAATCCCACTCTATAACATCCAAATATCCCTACCATGGTTATCTACCTTATTAAGTGCCAATGAGAGAAACAATCATTTTCAGTGACCACATCTACACACTAAAGCACTGGCTGCGTCATGATCAAATCAGTTCAATTGTATTTAATATCTTCAAATTGTCAGAGTTTTTGTTTGAATGATGGAACTTAATCTAAACTCTAAGGTGAATGTGGATTTGTTTAAGTTTCCTCTTCATATTATCCTGCATAAACTTAAAGCATCTGATAAAATCACAGGTTCTTGAAGCATTTTTTTTTAAATAGTCATTTAGTACCAAATACACGTTCAGAACACAAGTTTCCATACATAAAATCTGTAGGGTGTTAGTTAAGGTACAGTTATGTGGGAAATTGACAAAATACCAGTGATGAGACAATATGTGGTCCCAGAAAAACCACTCAATATTCAGAAAGGAATATATTTTGCAAAGAAAGTGGAGGTAAAAGTTAGTGAAAGAGTAGAAGTGGGCTGCCAAAATGCCCTATAGACATGTTCAATATAACATTTCTTTGTTAAGCACCTACTGCATTTTAGATACTTGGTTAAATTTTGTAGAATATGGCTTCTACTTTCATAGAATTTATAATTTTTGAGAGATGAATTAATCAATGTAAG
Organism: Antechinus flavipes; assembly: GCF_016432865.1. Lineage (NCBI taxonomy): Eukaryota > Metazoa > Chordata > Mammalia > Dasyuromorphia > Dasyuridae > Antechinus > Antechinus flavipes. Next base: position 143,252,241 of record NC_067398.1, on the reverse strand, counting down.
TAATTTAACATAGTTCTTATGCAAAATAGAATATGGCAAGTATAAATGGGACAGGTCCTTAGTTATTAGTCAAGTGTTATGTCCATCACATTGTTCTCAGATTTGGGAGTTATATCAGTTTTTCATACACTTAAGATTTTTTTAAATGAGGGATGGTGTTTTGCTTGAATTTATTTTAAATAATCTTTATTTCTCTGGATCTGAAGTAGCCAACTCTAACTCCATTAAAATTCAGATACATACATACACACACATATATGTAACGTGTAGGTGTTTCTGTGTGGGACTGATATATGTATATGTACAAACACACAAATATAGGATCTGAATATTGAAAATTATTTCTTGTGTCAGTAAAATGTCTATACTACCCTCTAATCCAGTTTTGAATGCAAAGCTATTGTTTTTGACCAATTTAACAGAACTATTTAATTCTGTACTCTAATACTGAGTGCTAAGATTGTAATAATGGGAGGAGCTGACAGTCCTGTTGAACATCTGGTTAGGATTTGGCTAATTAGTCTAAGTGTTTGAATGATTTGTTAGCCATAGAATGAAAAGATAATCTAGATAGGTACTTGAGATTCTTAAGATCTTCTGAAGAGCTCAATGGAACCAAAAGATGAGGTTTTCTTTATTTATGCATGAGAAACAATGTAATATATCCTTAGAGCCAGGAAGACCTGGTCAATCCAGTCTCCAGTGCATAACAGACTCTGTGATCCTGTAGAAAGTCATTTACTCTCAGTGTTCTAGAAAGCTTTCTGAGACTTTTAAGTTGTAGGGAAGGTGCCAGTCTCTATTGGTAGAAGGAATTTCATCATTCGAGACCTATTTTATTGAAAACATAAGCCTAGTCCCTATCCTCCATGCATGTTTGACTAAGTGCCTGGCACTTAGTAAAGCAGGCACTTAAAATGCTTTTAGATTGATTAATTTGTGAAGAAAATATGTTGGTTTCTGTGCACTTAGCTGGAAGGGGGCTAATTATTCAGTAGTATTAAATCATAGCTCTTCAGTTTAGATCATAACAATAGTATTATCTATAAGATGAGGGGGGTAAAATCATATCCTTTCCTCATTCCTTAAATGACACAGCCAAAATGATTACAAGAAATAAAGTGTCCTAATTACAGTGATAACTATGTAATAGTTCACACTACGTAGAAGATTTTATTCTTGTAGCTGAACAATTTCAGTCACATGTGACACTTCTTGATCCCATATGTGTTTTTTTGGCAGAGATATTGGAGAAGTTTGCCATTTCCTTCTCCAGTTCATTTTACAGATAAGGAAACAGGCAAATAGAGTTAAGTGATTCATCCAGGGTCACATAGCTGATAAGTGTCTAAGGGCAGATTTGAACTCATTAAGATGTCTTTCTGTTTCTGGAGTCCAGTGTTCTATCTAAATCACCACCTAACTGCCCAGAAGTACTACTCATTGTCCTTATCATCATCATCATCATCATCCCCAGTTATCCAGCATTTTACCAAGTGCTGAGGATAGAAAGGAGTAACTTTAGTTGGAAGGAGAATGTGTTCCCTCAGAGAAGATGGGAAAACTGCCTTCATTCCCCTTAATGAAACTTTACTTGGAATCTAATTGTTAGGACATTGTTGCCTTGAAGTTGGTCTCTCTCAGAGCTAGATATATCTCTGAGGAATTTTGACTAAATAACACATTTTTAGCACAAGGGAAAAAAAAGCTTTGTTTAGCTAGGTTTGTTAATCTTTAAATTAACACCCTCTTTAGCTCCATTACTAACAGCTTCTTACCATCCCTTTAGAATTGCACCTCCCCCCACCCCACCCCGCCATGAATGGCTCTCTTTGTGACTCAAAATTACTTAGTAGAGTGGGAGGGCTGTTTTATTTCAGTGCTTCCTGTAAAAGGGTCTGAGAACTAGGCAGAAGGTTCTGGGACTCATTTCCCAAACTTTATTCAACATCCTTTATTAATATATCTATTAAATGCTTATTTCATCCTAAAAATAATCTTGGCTGGCCTTAAAGCCAGAAAGATTTGGGTTCAAATTCTATCCCAGATACATAGGTGCAGCATGAACAAAAAGTCTCTTAATATAATAAGTCTTTAATTTCTTGATACAATAAATCTTCATCTAGGCAGCTATCCAAAAATTAAAGTTAGAGAAAAGGCACTGATCTGTTTTGGTAATAGGAGTTTCTTCCCCAGAGATTTCCCTGCACCTGTGAATTTACAGTACCAGTCCCTATCCACAGCCTATCCTTCACCCAGATCTGTGGCCCAGTTAAGGTAGCTGGACAGTCTTGAGTTTGTAAGAAAGATCCAATAGATTAGATATGACCTAGATCTATCTACTGGAAGAATAATCACATGAGAATTCATGGGAGTAAAAATGGTAACTTAAGAAGATGACCTAAGAAAATTGGGTATCTAACACAATTTGGTTAGAATGACTGACTAACTGAATCTAAAGATTGTTGATTAATTCATTTGAAAAGGTATTTGGTGTAAAGCAAAGTGCAATAGTTTTGAAGTTGAACCTGATTCAGCTGAATTTTAATATTGAATTTGTTACTTCAGTAAATTAATCATAAGCAATTATTTATTGTTTTACTTTGTGCAGTCCAGTGCTAAACACTAGAAATGCAAATACAAAGAAATGAAAAAAAATCCATGTGCTCAAGAAGTTATACACACTTTCATATGTGCTATGATCTGAGGACAGTTTTCTGAACTTCAGTTTCCTCATTTATGAAAGGAAATGATATGGTAGTAGATCATTTCTAAGGCTTTTCCTGAATGAAAATCTAATGAGCCTAAGTGCCATCTCCTGTAGGAATAGGAGGGGAAATGTTCATCCAAGACAACTGAACACCTGCAGCTTTTTACCTATAGCTCAACTTGTTATAGCAAAGTTTCAAGTCACAATTGAGGCATAATTCAAGGCCATATTCCCAAGCAGGGTCCTCACTTATTTTATCCCATTCAGTCCTTCCTCTTTATTTATTAATTTTTGAAGATGTCTCACACCATTCTTAATATATTTCCTCAACCATCTTGTTCTCAGGTCCCTCTGGACCTGGTATGTCCTTTTTCTCTACTAGGGTCTACCTTTGTCTAACTGGACTTCCCTCTCCAGGTTGTTCAGTCTTTATCATCCTGACCAGTAATGTCTGTAGTCCATTGTTAATTCCTCCATCCTGTCTTTAATCTAGTTAGCATCTTTAAAGACAGACACAATAACCTTTGAGACAATTTCAATGGGAATTTAATCTTCCTGGACTGTTTTATTACCATTAGTTAAAAAGTTAAGATTTCCTAGATTCTCTGGATTCCTAGATTCCAGAATTGGTCTGGAATGGGACTTGAACCAATTTTCTGATGTCTTTGGCAATTTCCTTCACTACTTGTCCATTATTAATTTTCACACAGCAAAAGTTTAATTTCCCATAAACTCTATCTTCTTCAACCAACAAATAGTTTAATACCCTTCTATTCTGGAGGACTGATTCTTCAGTCTGAGTGGCTTGGTCTACTAAAAAAATTCAGTGCCTTTGTGATTAGGTTAGTAATTATTTCAACTATGGCCTGGAGTCTCATGAACTTATTCAGCAAACTGAAATTCTGTACCTCTAACTCCCATCTGGGTTCATCTATTACCCCAACCATTCGTGGCTCCAGTAATTAGAGCAGATAACTCTTCACAAATAGAGTTGCCTATTAGGAAAAGTCAGCAACAACAGAAATGCTAAAAGAAACATGCATCTAGTAACAGATAGATGTCTAGGCCAAATACTCACCTACTTATTTACGATAGAATGACCACATATTTTCAGATAAGAACTGCAAGATCTTAAACACTTGAATGTACTGAACACTTGCTCTGGTTATAGAAATTTGCTATAAGAAGAAAAATGCAAGGACATGATTCTAATAGCATGAAAACTGGTTCTTCAGGCCTCAACCTGAGAGTACATACATGATAAGGTAAAACATTCTTAGCTAATTATATGCAATAACAATTACACCTTGTGGCCAGACTCAAGAATAATCAGGTAGATTCTTATTCAAAGAAAATCATTGAAAAACTGAGTCAGAAGGATCCCATCTTAAGAGGAGGTCAAAGTTGTCCTCTCAACTCTTGCCCAGATATTATTCTCCATCTGTAACAATTTAGGATCACCTTGCTCTGAGTAACTTGTGACATATTCCTTTCAGATGGTAGATTACTGGCTTTATGATCCATTAGACAATTGTACTTGAATTCAAAACTCCAAATAATATCAGCTACAGTCTCAAGAGACTTTATCTCAAATATCAAGACTCATTAATCAAAGCTTCAGGTAAATTTAGCTTACATAGCCTAAATAAGTATTGACTATAATATTACATTGATAATAGTTAAGAGATTCATCCTACACCTAACACCATATACCAAGATAAGATCAAAATGGGTCCATGACCTAGGCATAAAGAACGAGATTATAAATAAATTAGAGGAACATAGAATAGTTTATCTCTCAGACTTGTGGAGGAGAAAGAAATTTGTGACCAAAGATGAACTAGAGGCCATTACTGATCATAAAATAGAAAATTTTGATTACATCAAATTAAAAAGCCTTTGTACAAACAAAACTAATGCAAACAAGATTAGAAGGGAAGCAACAAACTGGGAAAACATCTTCACAGTTAAAGGTTCTGATAAAGGCCTCATTTCTAAAATATATAGAGAACTGACTCAAATTTATAAGAAATCAAGCCATTCTCCAATTGATAAATGGTCAAAGGATATGAACAGACAATTTTCAGAGGATGAAATTGAAACTATTACCACTCATATGAAAGAGTGTTCCAAATCATTATTGATCAGAGAAATGCAAATTAAGACAACTCTGAGATACCACTACACACCTGTCAGATTGGCTAAGATGACAGGAAAAAATAATGATGAATGTTGGAGGGGATGCGGGAAAACTGGGACACTAATGCATTGTTGGTGGAGTTGTGAACGAATCCAACCATTCTGGAGAGCAATCTGGAATTATGCCCAAAAAATTATCAAATTGTGCATACCCTTTGATCCAGCAGTGTTTCTATTGGGCTTATATCCCAAAGAAATACTAAAGAAGGGAAAGGGACCTGTATGTGCCAAAATGTTTGTAGCAGCCCTATTTGTAGTGGCTAGAAACTGGAAAATGAATGGATGCCCATCAATTGGAGAATGGCTGGGTAAATTGTGGTATATGAATGTTATGGAATATTATTGTTCTGTAAGAAATGACCAGCAGGATGAATACAAAGAGGACTGGCGAGACTTACATGAACTGATGCTAAGTGAAATGAGCAGAACCAGGAGATCATTATACACTTCGACAACGATATTGTATGAGGACATATTTTGATGGAAGTGGATTTCTTTGACAAAGAGACCTAACTAAGTTTCAATTGATAAATGATGGACATAAGCAGCTACACCCAAAGAACGAACACTGGGAAACAAATGTGAACTATCTGCATTTTTGTTTTTCTTCCCGGGTTATTTATACCTTCTGAATCCAATTCTCCCTATGCAACAAGAGAACTGTTCGGTTCTGCAAACATATATTGTATCTAGGATATACTGCAACTTATCCAACATATAAAGGACTGCTTGCCATCTAGGGGAGGGGGTGGAGGGAAGGAGGGGGAAAAAAATCGGAAAAGAAACGAGTGCAAGGAATAATGTTGTCAATATAAAGTAATCATTAAATAAAAAATAAAAATTAAAAAAAAAAAAGAGAGATTCATCCTAGAAAGTTCGCCAGATATTCATATCTCAGTAGATGGGTTTTAAATTCAAAATTACACTTTAAGATGCTCAATAAACAAATTATATCAAAACATGTTCAGGTATTTATTATGTTCAAAGGGACAAAGACATAGAACAATGTTCTCAGAATCTCCCTAAACAATGGGAACAACTTTAAAATGATTCAATACAACCAATTAAAACTCATGTAGAATATAGAATATACTGTCCTAATTTCACACTAAAGAACCTTATCAGAATCAATATTAATAATTTCTTCATCCTAAAAAAAATTTAATTCAAGTTTCTCCAATCGAGGAGTCTCTATAAACTTTTCTGGAAATGTAACAGGTACAAAACCAATACTGTTAAAGTTTTTCTAAGCACAACTAATCTCCCCTCCCACCAAAGCATTTCTGACTGCCCTAATGCAAAGTCAATTTTAGAGGTTATAAATGATCCTTAAAAGTCCTCTTCAGGTCCTCCACAATTCCTTTAGCCCTGGTGTTCTCAGCCTCCAAACTGCAGTTTCAGTCATCTGTAATGTCTGATAAGGTCCTTCCCACTCTGCTTCTTCCAGCACTTAGTAGGTACCTTCTCTCCTGGAACTTCAAACTCCAAGGGTGTTGTCTGGTCCAGGAATCCTTGCTGGATTGCTGGATAGAATTGAAAAATTCTAAGCCATTCCACTCTGTAAGGTTTCTCCCATTTTCCTTTGGTAAGATCAGGTGAGTTCTCCATTTAAAAAAAAAAAAAAAAAAGATAAGATACTGTGAACCTTGGAAAAGAACCAATCTAAGTTAGCTGGCTCTAAAAACCTATCTAGTGTCCTTGAAAATGATTTGTTAGGAAGAATTGGAATAATTCTAAGGGCTAAAAGGGATGAGGACATTGCCAGTATACAATTCCTCAAAAACATATCATTTGGCTCAATAGAAGGTCTTTCCCTTTTTCCTCCCAAACAAAATAAACCAATCTCATATGGGGAAAGTCCCAGATAACTTCTGGGGACAGTTCTAATTCTTTAACAAATAAATAGGCAAACATTTAGTCCAAGGCAATTTAGTCTCTAATATCAATTTAGTAATCTATTTCTTAGTAATCTGATTCATTCTTTCCACTTTCCCTGAGGATAGGTGCCCTCAGTGTATGGAATTGCCACTCAATTTGCAATCCTTCCACATTATTTCTTATATATAAAAGCTTAGAAATAAAATATGTTTCTTTATCAGAATCAATAATCTCGACAAGTTTATACTTAGGAACAATTTGTTCCAATGTTATTGCAGTAAACCCTCTTAAAGCAGCAGAGCCCAGGGGAAAGCTTCCACCCATCCCTACTGGTGTCATTTCATTAAAACCTAACTTGAATATTTTGGAGCCAGGCTCCCTCCCTCCTGAGTGTCACCACCTCAATACCTTCTTATGTATTTTTAGATATATTATACACCTTTTCAGATACAATTTGTTCTGCAATTACACATACCCTATAAGCCAAATTTTCTTACTTTTACTTATTTGTTAAAGAGAGAAAGCAAGACAAACCTTAAAATTCAGAATATAGGTAATATCTAAATAACTTTGGGCCAAATTTCACAAAGTTTATACTACATATCCAGCAGGGCTGACAAAATGTTAAAGAAGAGCTCATACAATTTTTACAAATTGCCCAATTTAGCAAGCAACATGTCAGCTTAAATATATTTCATCTAAATAGGAGATACAAACATGTGACCTCTTTGGGTAAGTTACCAGAGAACCAAAGATTTTTAACTTAAAATCAAATACAGATTTGAATTTTTGGTGACAATATTTCAATATTAATGCATACATATTTCTAGAATCTGATACCAGAATAAACAAGTTCACAATTTTGGCATGTACTAGTTAATAATAACTACTTCTTACAATTTCAAAATCGGAATTCCAATTTAAATATGCACAGCCCCAAAATTTAAGGGGATAGAAAACTGTCCTTTTAAGTCCCTCTACAGGGCTTTAAAAAATTGGCAGACTTTAGGACCATGTGGTAAAGGGTTGGAGAAATTTGGATTCAGATGTCCAGCTATAAGTCTATGGCTCATTGACTACCCCACCCTCTATGTCAGAAAAGCTGGAGGGGGCATATCAAAGATGTTGAGTTTAAAACTCAGAAGAATCCAGACCATTCAGGGACACCATCCTAGCCAGAAGAGATTCCACAAGCCTTTCTAAGGGAGAGAAGCATGTTTTCCTTTTTTTTTTTTCTGTAAGCCTCAGGTTCAGGCCCTCAGAAAGCTTTTAGTCATATAAATTAAGCCTATTTAAAAATACAATAGAGTTATTCAAGTTAGCTGATTGAGAGATAATGCTAAGCAACTTAAAGCTTAATCTCAAAAAACCCCAGAATCTGCTAAAATGTTTTAGCAGCTCTGTGCAGACCCAAATTGACTAGTTTTAAGTCCACAGAAATATGTCAGTTTTTTTTTTTTCTTTTTGGTGTGGCAGTTAAAAACTTTCTCTATTTCAGAACTAGTCCTTCATCTCTCTACCTCAAAAGCCATTTGCATAAACCCAATTATAGACAAAACAAGCATTAAATCTCAAATAGCCAGATATTTTTCTTTGCAATTTGGCTTACAGAGAGAAACACAGAAGTTAAAACACAGACACAAACACACACACTGAGACAAACACACAAACTGCTCTTCTAAATCAATCTAGCCCTCTTTCTCCACCCCACTTTTATATGGAAGTGAGGAGGGAAGTTCTGGAGCTGAAGCCTTAGAAGTCTGCTAGGCTCTTTTGAATTTATACATGGCCCTTGGGAAACTGATAGTTCCTCAGAGTAGAGCACCTTCCTAAACAAGAGTATTTAACCCTATATATTTTGGTACTTTATTCCAATTCTTCCTAAAGGATCCTTTCCCAAGGGTACTAGAGAGGTTTTTAGAGCCAGCCAACTTAGATTGGTTCTTTTCCAAGGTTCACAGTATCTTATCTTTTTTTTTCTCTTTTAAATGGAGAACTCATCTAATCTTACCAAAGGAAAATGGGAGAACCCTTACAGAGTGGAATGGCTTAGAATTTCCCAATATCAAAGGGAAATTAGAACCTTTTATGGACTCTAACCAACTAAATTTTCCCAATCCCCAATCCTCTTCACCCAGGCAGCTGCCAGTTCTTGGAAAAGGGAACGTCCTCTTATTACTGAATTGCTTAAAATCTTTCTCTCCTTCCTTTCTACCCCCTCCTCCCAATTGCTTGCCCTATCTGGGTTGTGCACTTACCTGACTGATTTCAAACTTTTCCCAGCTGACTTATCTCCTGAGACAATTTAATCTTCTGTCTTTGCTAGCCCACTTCCTTTTTTTTTTTTTTTTTTTTTTTTTTTTGCTTTCTCTGAGTGTCTTTCTTTGGAAATTTACCCAATCAGAGAGGGAGCTCCTAAGCCGAGTCCAAGGACTACCATAGAACTCTGTAGGGCAACTGCCCAAGAATTCAGTATGGGAGAGACCCCTCACAAACAGAAAATATTCTAGAATGAGCCCCCAAACTGTGTGGAACAAAGACCTTTGTGCAAATTAAAATCAGAGACTCTCAAGGTAAAAAGCAAAAAAAAAAAAAAAAAAAAAAAAAGATTTATTATGATCTTGTGAGAAAGGGCAACTTCCAACAAACAAAGTGTCAGTAGAGGAGTAAAAAGTACAAAATTTAAGATTATATAGACCAGAAACCCCACCACCACTACCTTTACTTCCATTGTTTGGGGGAGTTCAGGCTTATGCTCTAAATGTGGAAATCTACCCCAGAAACAAAAGGATACTAATAAATAACAAACATTTTACCCATCAAGCACTTAAATGCTAATGGAGGTGGTGGGGTAGAAATAGGAGGGGAAATGTTCGTCTAAGAAAATGAATACCTGCAGCTTTTTAGCTGTGGCTCAACTTGTTACTGCAAAGACTCAAGCCACAACTAGGGCATAGTTCAAGGCAACATTCCCATGAGAAGTCTTCATTCAATTTATCTCATTTATCTGGAAGTGAATAGCATATTTTATCATTAGTCCTTTGGAATTGTGGTTGATCATTGTATTGATTAAAGTGACTTAGTCTTTCAAAGTTGAATATCTTTATGACATTATTATTGTTATATCAGTTTTTCTCCTAGTTCTACTCATTTCACTTTGTATTAGTTCACACGATTCTTCACAAATTTTTGAAACCACCTCTTTCATTATTTCTTATACAACAACAGTATTTCATTGTATTCCTATTTCATAATTTGTTTTACCACTTTACAGGAATGGACATTTCCTCAGTTTCTAATCCTTTGAAGCTACAAAAAATATTTTGTGCATATTGCTCCTTTTCCTCTTTGGAAGTAATGTGAAATAAAAATGGTGATGGCATGGTCTTACCATTCTTCCTCTAGATTTGTTGTTTTTCTGTTTTTTTTTTCTTTTTTTAATCACCTTTATCAACCATATGAAAGTGAAATAGCACTTCAGCGATGTTTTCACTTGCATTTCTTTAATTATTAGGGGTTTAGAATACTTTTTAACATAGCTATTGATAAATTAGATTTCTCCCTCTTAAAGTTCCTATTGGTATCCATTGACTATTAATCATGAGGGAATGGTAAAAGTTTTCCCTTCTAAAGGGGAGCTGTCTCTTCCACTCTATATGTATCCTGTATCTAATGATTTGCATGTTTTCTACTCAATTAGAAATGAATCATTTTGAAGTCAAGGATTATTTGACTTCATGTGTATATTTAGCACTTAGCTTGGTGACTAGAACATAGTGACCACTTAATACATGTTTACTACTTGATAAATCTGTATCATTATATGGAGATGTCTTTATTGAAATACCATATGATTCAGTCCTTGCCTAGTTCTGTTCAGCATGTTTATCAATAAGTTGGATACGGGTGTGGTTTCTAAATTTTTACAGTCATAGAATTTGAAAGAAAAACTAATTATTTATGGGATAATAGAAATAGGATCTGTCAAGATCTTAATAGATTCAAATGGGAGGGCTAAAAGCAAAAATTAAAATACAAATGTGAAGTACAATATTAGGACTATTATCATAATAGCAAGATTGGAGAAATGTGGCTATAAAGTAGTTCATATGAAGATGGGATCCGCATTGTCATGGCCTCAAAATGTGAAGTATAATATTAGGGTATTTTCATAAGGACAGGACTGGGGAAATGTGACTACAGAGTAGTTCATATGAAGACAGAAGCAGCATAATCATGGCCTCCAAACTTCATACAAGTGACACAGTGTCTCCACCTCAAACCAAAAATAACAATAATAATAACACATCAGTACTTTTCTTGACAGGAGGGGTTATGGTCCTACTATTGTTTGTTTTTGTCAGCTTACATCTGGAGAAGTGTGTCTACCAACTTGGGCTTCACATTTTATGAGGGAAGCTGTAAGATGTCCAAAGAAAGGCATCCAAGATGATAAAGTGACTCATAATTATGGCATAAGAAATTTGGTTGAAGGAACTTATCATGTTTAACTTGGAGAAGCCTTAAGGGACATATGATAACAGCCTCCAAATAAAAGAAGGGTTGGCATATGGAATGCCAAATGCATTCTGTGCCTGGCAGATTCATGACCAATCTGAGGGAATCACAGAGAAGATGACTTAGATTCAACATTAAAAAAAAATGTTATTGCAATTGAAGCTATAGAAAAAGAAACAAGCACCTCTGTGGTATTGGGAAAATGAGAGTGAGGCATTGGGAGTAATGTTTTAGATGGAATTTAAGTGGCATGCATCATTTTGGTAGGACCTAAACTAGGTCTCTGACAGAGGATTAATCAATTATCAAGAATGTATCAAGTATCTACCTTATACCAGATCCCACAAAGCCCTGGAGATAAATGGACAAAAATGAAATTTTCTGCCTTAACTAAGCTTCTATTCAATTGTAGAAAGCATTTTGCACTCATATAAGCATATGTAAGATATTTGCAAGAGAAAATAACATATTTTAAAAGGAAAGGAATTAATATCTGGGGAAAATCGAGAAATCTTCATGCAGAAGGTGATGCTTGAACTGTAGTTGAAAGACAACTAGGGATACAAGGAGACTCATTGTTCCATAACTTTATAGAGGAGGTAGCCCAAAACATTTGAAAGAATGTTGATATTGCAGTTATGAGACTTGAGTTAGAATTTTGGCTCTGTCATTTATTGTAACTGTGGACTAAGTATAAATTGAGGTCCCCAAGATCTCTTCCAAATCTGCAACTGTGATCCTGTGATCTCCTGTAAAACTTAAGCATCCTAAGAAATGAATGTAAGATGAAATGCTATATTAAAAATCATTTAATATAAATATAACATTCAAAATGTAATTATTGAGCTACAAAATAAAAATTCTTTAATTTTCCAGGATGTTGAACTTTTTTTCTAACTGGATTAAAAACCTCTAACACTGCTTATTGGACTATAAGTTTGTGGAGGTTTCCTGTACTCTATAATTCATGAAAGGTTATTGTTATGAAGTATAAGTAAAATTAATTCTTAATTTATATTACATTAAGTGAACCTACAACATAAAAAGAAATTATTTGTAAATTTGTTAAATAGATAATACTTCTTGGCTATTTATAATACTATTGCCTAGTAGAAAGTTATAATTATGGGGTTTCAGAGCTAGAAATCTAAGAAATAATCTCGATCAACCCCTAATTTTGAAGATAAGGGCAAGAGAAGTTCCAAGAGGTTAAGATTTATCCAAGAATTAAAAAAAAAGGTAATTGGCAGAGCAGGATTGGAATCTATATGTGTTGACACCAAAATTACAGCTTTTTCCCCTGAAGAAGATCATCATTGCTATTGGAGTATCATTTTTGTATCTAAGAATATTAAGCAGGAAATGATCCTTTCATATGCATTCCTCTGCTACAAATATATAGTTTTACAATTACATGGTTTTACATTTTTCACAATTTTTGTGCATTTATCTCATTTTAACTTCACAAGAACTCTGTGAAGTAGAGGTATTAATATCTTCATTTTAGAGAAGAGAAACTGAAGTTTAGAGGAAACACTCTAAATCTCTTGCCAAAGACATAGATGAAATCTGAGCATTTCAATTCATTGTATGGATATTTCTATTGATACAAATATCTGCCTTGTTATAAGAGAACATATAGCTGAATTTTTTTCTGTTTTCATATCTTGATATTCATAAACATACTTCACCTAGTCAAGTACATACCTGATGTAGAAAGGTATATATATTTAAAAATCCTCTTCTCAAATAATTTAATGACCTATTTGAAAATTGTAAATATCTCTGCCCAACTTTTAATTGGAAGTCATTTGTGTCATAAACTGTCAGCTCAGGTGATGATAATTTATTCCCTTGTTAAAATTCTAGCATAAAATCTAGTGATTGAATCTCTGGGTCAGAATTAAGATACATTTATAAAAAGTTTTGGCATTTGCTTACAAGCCAATTGAGATAAATACAGAATGCAAATGTAAATATATAGAGATATAGATATACATATAGATATATAGATATATACATACATTATAACACACATATATGTATATTCATATACACATATGCAAATATAGATATTTATTTATATATAGTTGATCAATACATAGAGATAGATATACATATGCATACACATAGACACTTTTGACTCAAGTTTTATCATTAATATTTTAATCCAAATATAACACATACCTATTATGATTCATCTTTTGCATTCACTCTACCATATAAGTCCATTAAGATCTTGGAGCCTTATTATCATACAGTATAATAGTGTTTCCTCAATGTTAAATAGAACTGGACAAAGAACTAAACCATGTGATACCCCACAATCTATATACATATATACATGTATATGCACATTTTTATAAATGCATACAATTTACATATCCATGTATCCCAAGCCAAAGATTCAATCTAGTACAAATACATAATGAACTCATTATTTGACTTTGTATGAATTCAAACAAATGATGAGGGGGAAGGTAGCCCTACTGAATTTTTCACTTTTCAAGTGATTGTTATTGTGTTGACACTGTCTCAGAGAACTTTATTCCTGAGACTGTACTCAATTACTTTCCCATATATGTCTTACTGCTATGCTCTTATGTGACATAAAATTAAGAAGTTAATTTAATGGGGAAAAAATCAAATATTGAATTTGCATTCAAGCAACATTGTATTAGGGAAGAAATGCTGGGTTTGTACACAGATGTCATTGTGTACAGATTCCAGCTCTGACATTGACTATTTGTCTGTCATTAGGCAAATAATTTAACTTCTCTATACATCTGTTTTCTTATATGTAAAATGAGAGGATTTGACTAGGTTGCCTTTAACATTCCTTATTATTCTGTATCTGTATGACTGTAAGCAGAGAAAATTGGTAGAATTTTTCAATCATTGGTTGTTACAATTTTATATACACACAAACAAAATTAATTATATTTTTTAATAATTGAGGGATAGATGAATGAAGCAGTTCTGAACAATATGAATTATCCACTTAATGTTATATTTTTCTTTGGAATTCCAAGAAGGTCCAAAATTAAAATGAGTATTTTAAAGATCAATGTGAATGAGTAGGGATATACATGTATATTTTCCTGAAAATGGGTAGGACAAGCACTTTGAGATTATAGCTGGGGAAGGGCAAAATTGAAGGCTGGATAACCATTTATCTTAGAAATCACAAAGGGGACTCCAGCTATAAGTTAGATTAGATAGTTGTTAAGGTCTCTTCCAAATAAATGAAAGAATCATTAACTATGAAGTTAGGATCTGATATGGGAGTATGTTATTAGAGGAAAAAAGACCTTATACCTATGAAGTACTGAAAAACTGGCAGCTAAAAAGAAGATTGGATTTATAGTACAGGTTATTTTATTTAGTAATATCATATAACTAGAAAAGATGTTATAGTATATGAGATTCAGTTTGGGGAGACATTTTGGAAATGACATTGAGGGGATAGTTGGTGAGTATTTCATGGGAAGGAAAATAAATTAGAATTCTGTGACTAATAAACTTGTCTGAAATAGTCCAAAGGATGATTATCAAAGGTTGAATTTGAAAAGCATAACCTCCCTTTTTGCCTTCATATCTGAGAAGGTACTATCCATTCTAGGAATGAAAAACTATTTTGTCTTTATCTAAACATACAGTCATAATTAAGGCATGATGGGAAGGCAAGGAAAATGGTCCTTGGGTGCCTTGAAACCTATTCAAAGCTGTGAAAAAGAGCCTAATAGTTTTGCTATAGGATGCCCACTCTGCCTTGTTAATCCACAGAAACATCACTTCTATCAATTTTGTTCATTGAAACTCATACAATTACAGTGCCATTGGGGGAGTTGAAGGGAGGGAATTTTTCCTGCCACATAAAACCACAAGAAAATGCTAAATGTATCCCTACATTATTAAGACTTAGTTTTCAGTAAATCACTTATACATCTGGACACATTTTATTTCATAGCAAAAAAAATTAATAATCTGTCAAATGTTTTTAATAGCACAATGGCACTTAAGCAGTACTTGCTATGTGCAGAGGACTATGGTAAGTTAAAGCTGTAGTGTTTTTTTTTTTCCTCAAAGAGTTCAATAGTGATTGAACTGTATAAAACTGTATAAGCATTTTTAATTAAAAGTCTTTTTTGTAATATCAAGGAACCATCCTCTCTAATAATTATGGATATGGATCACAGGTAAAAAGTAGATAGTATTGACTATTAGAAAAGCCATTTTAATGTTAAGTAGTTAACAGTGAGAAAATGCCTATAAATATCACTCTAATATATTGTCATGAAAGAGTATGGAATGTGTGGAAGGGAGATGCTCAAAACTGAAGGTAACTGGGTAATTTGATTTTAAAATACCTGGATTTGTTTCTAAAAACAAGTCTAAGTGAAGTAACACGCACAATAGAGTTTCAAATTTGAAGTTGTTGATATTCTAAAAGTATAATGAAATTTCAAGTATAATTCCAATCCATCACTTCATCCACCCTCAATGCACCCTCAGAAGTAAATATGTTTTTAAAACTTGGTAATAGAGCTGTGTTTTTCTGCTGGAAAGGTAAATTGCAGGCAGACATTTACAGTACAAACCACTGATAACCAGGAGTTTATAATGGAAAAGGTGTTCCAACTTTAACTCTGACTGGAAGCTCAGAGGCGGCACTATAATTAAACCTCCTTGCCTTGATTCTTAGCCAGGATTACTTCTGGAGACCTTAATCATAGCACCAACAGAAGGGAAAGTAACCATCAGCAAGAGCAACATTTTAATCTGAGAGCACTTTTCTTTTTAACCTGTTATGGGAAAGCTCCAAAAATATATATATATATTTAATCGTGTGTCAGAGGACAAAATTAACCCTGATATTGGGTCTTGACCTACGGTCATTTTCTGCAAGACATACACATACCTTTTTGAGAAATTTAGCCATTGTAATCTTCTTTCCATTTGGAGTCCAAGAATGCAGAACATTGGCAGACGCTAAGAACCAGCAAGTAACCACCAAATCGAATTTCTTCAGGCAGACTGAGCAAAACAGAGGTGAAAAGGAAGTCTCCGGGGCGTGAGGTGGTTAAGGGAAGGGGGCGGGGGATGATGGTGAAGCTGGGAAAGGACCAAGAGGACATGTCTTATTCCTGACTGGCTGAAGAGGTTTTAGAGAGAGACAAATAGCTAGGTCTAAAGAGGTGGGAGCTGTCCAACTTTTCAGCAGCTCCTGCGCTCTAGGGTTCAGGCTTTCTGGATTGTAGAGGAGATTACCAGCAACCAATGCTGGCGCTGCAGCTCCTGCTGCTTCAAACTGCTAGGGCTCCCGGAGCAGCAGCACCGCCTAAGGAAGGAAAGGGGAACCCTTAGGGAAAGAAACACAGCTCCACACGCCTCAGTGTCTGACTTGGAAAACCTCACAGCTTCACTCAGTCACCACTTCTTTGGATCGGAAGCGTCTTTTATACTCCCTCCTGGTATTGGAGTTCTCTCTTAGAGTTCTATCTTTTCAGGGACTGATTGCTACAGTCTCTTGTGGCTTGCAGTAGGGAGCTCAGCTTTTTCAGGCTCTTTCGTCAAGAAGCAGCCGGTGAAGCAGGAGGAGCAGATTCTCGGAGGCGCACCCGGCAGCCAGGTCCACCAAGCTTAGCAGAAGCAATCCAGAGACCGAGAGCAAGAATGGAGGCAGAGGGCAGCAGTGTGCCGGCTCAGGCTGGCAGTGGCAACGAGGGCAGCGACGGGACCGGTGATGGGGCCACACTGAAAGCCCCCAAACATCTGTGGAGACACGAACAGCACTATCAATACCAGCTCCGGCAACATCAATTCCGCCTCTTGCACCCTCACCACCACCATCCTCCTCCGCCTCCACCCCAGTCCCAGTCTCAGCCCCAATCCCAACCCCAACCCCAGCCCCAATGCCCCTTGCAGCAGCAGCAACCACCTCCACCTCCACCACCTCCTCTGCCACCGCCACCACCACCACCACCTCCAGGGGCTACTCGGGGCCGCTACGGGGGCAGCAGTGGCTCCAGTAGGGTCAGGCACAGGGGCTACTCCGATACGGAGCGCTACTTGTACTGCAGAACCATGGATCGTGCATCCTATGCTGTAGAGACGGGACACCGACCAGGCTTAAAAAAATCCAGAATGTCTTGGCCCTCATCATTTCAGGGACTGAGACGGTGAGTGGAATTTCTTCTTTATTTCAGTGCCCGTAGAACCTTTTCCCTCTTGCCCTCTTCCTCCCTAAACAAGATCCCCGTGGAATTTTCTTTTGAGAGTCCCATCTCTACTTGTAGTTGTTTACTTTGCACTCTTAGAGCCTTTTGAGAGAAATTATGGGGGTGGGGTTAAGAGGATAGGCTGGCAGGAGAAGGGTGTGGAAAGTCTGCCCTTGATTTTAGGTATGAATCTAGTGAGGATGTAGTTGTGACTATTTATTTAATACTTCCTCAAGAATGTCTTTAATATGTCATCTTCCCTCCCAAGTTTCTGTGTTCCCTACCCCCTTCTCCTAGATCTCTCCTCTCATTTATCTCTGGGTTTAAAAGAGTTGGATTCCTCCCTACACCAAATAGATCAGGAGCTAGGGGAACAAGCCTAGATATCTGGTGAGGTGAGAGCTTGAAACTAGCTGTGTTTCAATGATGCGGGGAGAGAAGGAGACAAAACTGTTTGGAGTTACCTACTTAGCCTGTTTAGTGAGGAAGGGGCAAGAGCAGTAGGATAAAAGCAAGCTGGGGCTAGAATTAGAGACCAAAGAATGAAACTCAAGTTTCTCTTTAACAAGTTGGAAAAGTAAATGAAATGGTGAAAAAAAGAATGAAACACGTGGGTGACTTGAAGAGTTAGAGGGAAATGCTCAGCAATTCTCAGGAAAGGATGGTTTTTAGTTGGCAGGTTGCTGCAGCAAAGACCCTGTTCTGTGTTCAGGGTGTGTGTGTGTGTGTGTGTGTGTGTGTGTGTGTGTGTGTGTGTGTAAGAGGAAGAGAGAGCCAGATCTAGAGAGGGAGAGAGAGGAGGAGGGAGAGAAAGAGAGGAGTGAAGAAGAGAGGGAGAGAGGGGAGAGAGGGAAAGAGTGGAAGATAGGGAGAGAAAAAAGGGAGAAGGGGAGAGAAAAAGAGAGAGAGGGAGAGGGGAGGAGGGGAGTGAGAGAGAGAAAGAGAGAGAGACACAGAGAGAGAGACAGAGAGACACAGAGAGAGAAAGAGAAAGAGAGAGACAAAGACAGAGGTAGAGAGAGAGACAGAGACAGACAGAAATAGAGAGAGAGATAAAGAGAGAGAGAGAGATAAAGGGAGAGAGAGATAGAGAGACAGAGAGACAGAGAAAGTGAGAGAGAGAGAAGAGAAAGAAAGGAGAGAGAGAGGAGAGAGGGGAGAAGGAAGAAGGAAGGAAGAAGGAAGGAAGGAGGAAGGAAGGAAGGAAGGAAGAAGGAAGGAGGAAGGAAGGAAGGAAGGAAGGAAGGAAGGAAGGAAGGAAGGAAGGAAGGAGGAAGGAAGGAAGGAAGGAAGGAAGAAAGGAAAGAAGGAAGGAAGGAAGGAAGGAAGGAAGGAAGGAAGGAAAAGAAAAAAGAGATAAGAGAAGTAGAAACAGACACCAAGATTAGCAACAGACAGCTTTTGGTCATTCAATTACAGTTTCCTCTAGAAGAAAGTAAAATGATCTGAAAGAAGAAGGAGGCATGTATATGCCAAAGGAGTTGTAACAAGGCTATTTTTAAAATGTAGTGAACATTGGAAGGAACTAGTTAACTTGAAAGGTCACTGAACTCTGGGGAAAATGGGTTCATTTTCCTTACAAGTTTGGAAGTGGAAATGGGGATGGAGCAGAGTTCTCCACCGTTGAACATGAATGGCTTTTATTAGCAAAGCAAAAATCCTTTCCTACTTCTTTATTCCAGACCTCAGGAAATTAATTAATTCTCACTTGCCCTGTAGCAATCCAGAAGGAGTCTGTGGGTAAATAGCTCAAATACAGGTCTGAAGTGAACCATCAAATATGTAACTTGAATTGAGACAGAAATGTGGAAAGCTCAGACTAGGATGTGCATCTCAATCTCATATATGCACTAGCTCAGATTTATTGGATGTTTGTAATACTGATTAGATGTATGTAAATGTGTGCGTCTGTATGAATGTTGTTTACTCAAAAGATAATAGAATCTAGCAGAAAATCTGAGCTTGTACTCCAACTCACAGGTTTGCCTTCCCTTATCCTTACATAGGTCCCTCCCCCTTCCTTGAAAGACACACACACACACACACACACACACACACACACACACACATACACACACACACACTCACTCACAAAGACTCTCTCCTTCAGGACACATGACCTTGATCATGACATCATTATGTCCCTTTGGTATTCAAAATTGTGGTGTACTTTTCTCTTATGCAAGAGTTCAACCAGATCAGTTTCCATTTGGAATATTAGAAAGATTTTAAGAAATTCTTAAACTAAAGCAAAAGTTTGACTTTTGTATTTGTCCCTACAGCAACCTAAAATGAACTTAACTTTTTTATTTCCAGAAGCAAGGGTACCATTAATGCCTGAGTGTTATGTTATGTTATGTAGGTCTTTACTGCTATCTTGAAGAATAGAGTCAGCTTTGAAAACCTAGAATAAAGGATTTAATGCCACTGACACAAAATAGGGATTGCCTTTTTATGTGAATTACACAGAAACTTAGTACACTAGTTTATGGGGAGGTAGCCTTTTATAGGGGGAAATAAGGTGAGGTGTGGCACCAAAGTCTACCTCTGAAAATTAAGTAGGTGAGTGATACAAATTCCTTATTTATAAAATGTGGATAATATTATCAGCTACTAAGGATAAGCATTATTTAGCTTTTTAAGCTCTCTATATATATGCGTTACAATTCAGTATGATTAAAAATTTAAACATTGGTTCATTGTGTGTGGTCTTTATCGGTTTCATTTTCAAAGAAGATGTATTTGAGGCAAGACCAAATAAGGAAACACGTTAATTAAGATAAATATTATGACACTGTATATATTTGAATTCACTTTGCTTTTATATAGTTTTTATATAATGGCTAATTAAAGATGTCATTATTTTTGAAGTTTTATAGTTAAGAAAAATTCAAGCCATACATTAACATTTAGATATATCTAAGTGATAATGTGGACTTTAGAGCTTACTACTGTCCAAACTTTTGTGTTTTTTTTTTTACAACTCTCTACCAGTGCTTACTTTCCACATATATTTTCTACTAGTGTATCTAATGCTTACTTTTTCCTGATTGTAAGAGAACAGAACAGCTTTAAATAAACAATTTTCTAAAATAAATGGTGCCAGGAAGTTCATAGAAATTGTACTTATTAATGATCTCAGGAAATGCAAAACAAAACAAAATAAAACAAAACAAAACATGGAGTTTATCCTGATTAGAATCTCAGAATGTAAAACCCAAATTAGCCTTAAACATTTGGAGATATTCAAAAAATGACAGGCAGTACAAAGAGATACTTTGCAAAGCTTTGATAGCTTTTAACTTTCAGCATAATTCCCAGCTGGTACAACAGGGTTGTGCATTCTGTTAGAGCATGAACACCTTTTAAGAGTAATGTTCTTTTGTAATTTACGTTTTGTTTTTTTTTTTAAGCATTCAAGGGAATCAGAGATGGTGGGATTCATTCATCTTGTTTTCAGTGACCTTCCAAATAAACAAGAAAGACTATATTTTTATTAACAAATATTTTAATCACACCATTCAAATTGTAGACTTCAGCTGTCTGTCAAATTAATGTCTGAAAATGCCTCATGGAAGGATGGGCTGAGTTCTTGTGGATGTTCATTTAAAAGATGTTTTCACATTATTTTAAAGTTGTATCCTACAACTATAGTAAAAAAGATAGCTGTTTTCAGCCAATATGGAAGTAGTTGCAGAAGTTATTGTTGTCTCTTCTGAAAACATCTACATTTTGGTATGTGGAACAGATTGATTAAAAGGTATTATCTTAAATTCAAACATCAGCATGGAAAATTTAATATAAATTTCGTAATTCTTATAAACAGCAAACACTTCACTTATTCCTATAAATAAGACTTTAGATGGTATAGTAAAGAAGACAATTTAAGGAAATATTATGTTCAAAGTTATCTGTCTAGAAGGATAGGCTTCAAGTTTTTTAAGCTCAGTTGTAAATGAGACTTTAAAAAAATAAATTTTGGTGATATGAAATATATTTACTCCATTAAAACATGAACAAATTTGTTAAGACACTATATTTTGACCTTAGATTGTATTAAATAATCAGTTTGTTAAGTTATTTCTTTAGACTTGATCAGACCTTTTAATGGACTTAACCAAATTAAATGAGTTTTTGGGTGTTTTATAGATAGGCTATGAATCTGTTTTTTGACTTTTATCTTTATGACTACTTTTTCTCCATTAAAAATCATGATGACTATTTTGAAAAACCCCTAAGGAATCAAATTTTAAAGCATAAAATTCATGTAGGGATACCAAATAGTGCCAACAATTCTCCAAATGTAATACTTCTTAAATTTCCTTTTATAGGTGAAAGAAATGAAAATCAAAAAAGAAGGTATTTGAGTTAGATATTTTTGAAGAGAAATTCTCTCATTTATCTTAAAAAGTATTTCTCTGCATTAAATTTCATGTCAATTTCTGAGTGTTTTCTTGACCATATACTTTTAAGCTTTTCAAGAGACTATATATAATTACAAAGAAAACTTATTAAACAACAATATTATTAAAATATTTAAATGCTTGGCATTTTGTTCTATAGAATATTGTCTTCTCCATGTTGTCAAAAATTTTTCCAATGAGAATTTATTTTTAATATGTAACCTAGATCCCAGTGTATACAATGTCACAGATACACACATATATATATATATACCATAACTGATTGAAAATTGATCTGTTCAAATTTTATCTATGCCATTTATGAAAATCAGTTTCTGATTTTGATTTGCTATCTTTTTATTTTTATTCTTTTTATTTAAAAATATTGCTTAGATATTAAGAAAAAAAAAGGTATGCTGGAAAGAGTATGAGTCTTAGAATAAGAGTTGTGAATTGTACTTCTGTCTCCAGTACTAGCTTGCTGTGCTTGTCAGAATATTTCTGCCTCCATTCCAGGGGATAATGATACTCCTATTATCTGCCTCCCAGAGTTATTGAGTGAAAAATGTACCAAAACCTTAAAACACTATTAAAATGTTACTATTGGAAAATAACAGCCTAAGTCAAAAGTTAAATTACATTACAATTTGTGTGTACATTGCAAGCTAAATGAACTTAGACATAGTAAAAATGGGTAGACTGATTGTGTATAAGATTGTTAAATTAGCAAATTCCCACAAGATTAAATTAGATGAATATTCTGACATTTTATAAAGATAGATTTAATCAGTCAAATAAATAATCTGCATAATACCATTGTTGACTGACTTTTAAAAATAATTGATTAATCCAGGTGTTTGGTTGTCCTGCTATTTTGTAGACTTCTATTTTCTAATCATTATGCTGTGATACTGGATTGTCTCATAAAGACTCCTAGATGTCACTCTGGTTTTCTTCAGCCCTGCCTGCTACAGAACCATCTTTTAACATTCACTATTTTCATTTTCTTTTGGCAAATCACATTATATCTTTTCCAATTACATGTAAGAATAGTTTTCAGTATTCATTTTTATAAGATTTCGAATTCCAAATTCTTGTTCCTTCTTTTTCTCTTCTCCAACATAGTAAGTAGGCAATCTAATATAGGTTATACATTTATAGTCAAGATAAACATATTTGCACTTTAGTCATGTTGTTAAAAAAAAAATAGAACTAAAGGGGAAAACACACAACCCCCCCCCCCCAAAAAAAAGTGAAAATAATATGCTATGATCTACATACTCTTTGGTCTTTCTCTGAATGTGAATAGCATTTTCCAAAAGTTTTTTTGGCATTGTCTTGGATTGTTGTATTGCTGAAGAGAGGAAGGCAATCATAGTTGTTCATTGTATAGTTTGGATGTTACTGGTTACAAAATTCTAGATCTGCTCACTTCACTCAGCTCTAATTCATGTAAGTCTTTCTAAGTTTCTTTTGAAATCTACCTGTTCATTATTTATTATAGCTTGTTCAGTCATTTCATTTTTTTTGTCTGTCTCTAAAATCTCTTAGTTTTTGGAATAATTAATGACCATGATGATAGCTAACATTAAGTAAAATTTATTATGTGACAGGCACTATAATAAGCTCTTTCTTATTAACATCAAATTTTACTATTGAAACTGAGGCAAACTGGAATTAATTTACTCACCAGAGACTCCAATGCACTGTTGGTGGAGTTGTGAAACATCCAACCACTCTGGATAGCATTCTGGAATGATGTCCAAAGGGTTATAAAATTGTGCGTACTGTTTTACCCACTACGGGATCTGTATCCCAAGGAAATCATAAAGGAGGGAAAAGGACCCAATGTGCAAAAATGTTTGTAGTAGCTTTTTATGATAGCAAAGAATTGGAAAATAAGTAGATGTCCATCAATTGGTGAATGGCTGATTGAGTTGTGATATATGAAGATAATGGAAGGTTATTGTTCTATAAAAATGATGAACCTAATTTTAGAAAGGCCTGGAAAGATGTACATGAACTGATGCTGAGTGAAACAAGCAGAACCAGGAGTACATTGTACACAGTAACAGCACAAATGTGTAATGATCAATTATGAAAGACCTGATTCTTTTCCATGGTTCAGAGATCCAAAGCAATCCCAATAAACTTTGGACAGAAAATGCTATCTACAGCCAGAAAAACAACAACAACAACAACAACAACAACAACAACAACAACAACAACAACAACAACAACAACAACAAGGGAGATTGAATAAAAATCAACATATGCAATGTTCATTTCTTTTTTTTTTCTGTTTTTATTCTCTCCTTTGGTTTTTCCCTTTTGCTCTAATTTTTCTCTCCCAACATTATTTATAAAGTAATGTGAATTAAAAATTAAAAGAAAAACAAAGAAATAACTCACCAGAGTCACACAGCTAGTAATTATATAAGGCTGGATTTAAACTTGAGTCCTTCCAACTCTAGACCCAGTTCTCTATCCACTGTGCCACCTATCTAAAGATTTTCCAGGGAGGCCACCTCTACAAACATGTCATTCTATAATCTAAGCAGAATCCAACTGAAACATCAGTCACAAAATAGCAGACATTGTTTCAAGTAAAATTTGGAAAATGAATAGAAGTTTGTTCTAGAAAGGAGGAAATTATTGTTAATATCTTAGAGATAGTTAAAAATATGTAGATATCCAAATGTAATTATGCTTGCATTATACATTTAAATGAAGCAAGATTGCCTCCTATCCTGTAATAGAGAATTTCATCATCCCAAATTGTTCATATTGAAGAGTATGTTGCTTTTCCATTGGTCTAATGAATTCCTTACTATTCTCTTGATGTGTTTCTAACTTCTTAACTATGTCATGGATTGCAAAAGGTTGGAAAGCACTTGAGATACAATGATATTTTGATGAGTAAAGAAAGGATACCTAAATCTATTTATTTATCTGGAAAAGGTACTAAATCTACATGAGTTAAAATCTTTTGATATTGCAGGATATAATCAAGATTATTTTGTGTATGGTTTAGAAGTATAAAAAGAGAATCAAATATATTTTCTCACCCACAAAATAGTCCTATATGTAGGATTCTTTTGAATTTAGTACAATTTTTTTGTAATGAAACCCTAACTATTCAGAAAAAAATGGGAAAAAATAGGTTTAGAGTGTGCTAATAGAATTTATAATCTTAGCAGCTATGAATAACTCATTCAGCACCAACTCAGAAAACTTAGTTAAATAAAAAGATTCCATTCTTATTTGTCAAGAATGATTAAAATTGGAAGCTTCAAGAACTTCCTTCTCTTACCTCCACTATCAGTAGTTATCTTAAACTATGTTCAGCTCTTATGTAGCTCACACCCCTACCAAGCATCAGCTTCAAGGTGTCTCATCTTTAATTGCACATTTCCTAACATTTGCCCCTCATCAAAAAATTATTGGTTACAGCAATTATATATAACTTGGAAATTATTATTTTCTCACTAACTCTTTAAATGTTTCATTGCACTTTTTTATAGTTGTAATTTAGAGAACTACAAACTTCTGAAAATATTCAGTGAATAAAGCACAAAAGTCAGAAATTTGTTTTGCATTTTTGTAAATTACTCTATTCTGTTTTGCTAATTAAGCTAATTATCTGTGCTCTGACATAACAGCAACTTATTACTTTGTTCTGTTTTTTTTTTTTTTTAATAGACAAATGTGACACCATGGTGTGGTTACTTCTACTAACCACAACTTTGACAGTCTCAGATTCTGACAGTCTCAGATATCAATCTTTCTTTCATTCAGTTAAATTAAAAAGACTCAAAAATTACAGTATTTAATAGAGCAAAGGAAATTCAGTAGAGGTATAGAAATCTTGTCACATGAAGAATGAGATAAAAAAAAATTGGTTTATAAATGATGTACATACATTCTTGTGATCTTTTATCAGTATCATCACTTACTTATCTCCCTCACATCTCATTCACTCAATATGTATTTGGGCTCAGAAAATGAGGCCCCAGAAGAATGGCCATAATCCTACCTATTGAGCATTCCTCTATAGCACAGGAGCATGCATAGGCTAGAAAAATGTATGGAAAAAAATTTGAAAGACAAGTTTAGTAAAACCTTTATTAACATAACTCATTATCATAAGGATTTAGGCATATGCCAGGGGTAAAATAATTTCTTATCCTGCCCAAAGGATACCAGCTCTATAAACTGAAAATCATATAATGGTTTTATCTTATAACTTAGGATCAGTCATGCCCATGTAATTAAAGGATATCAACTCTACTCTCATTATTTTTCAAAATGCCTTGTGATCATGTGTAATGGAAAGATCACTGGTTTTTTGAACCAAAGGATCTGCCATTTAATATCTGCTTCACTTTGGATAAGTTCCTTAAACTCTCTGGAACACAATTTTTCATCTTTAACAGACTATTAGTTGAAACCATTGAATTAGATAGTTTCATGAGTCCCTTTCAATTTTCAATCGATGATTGTCTTACTTTATGCTAAGAAATATTTTTTCTTCCTTTTAAGAACTGGACATCCATTCTTTTCTCCCAAAGAAGGGAATTTATACTTTCTTAATTTATTAGTCAATCTTATTTTAAACACAAGCATATACACATACATCCCACATGCAAACAGACATTTATTGCTCATGAAGTAGTGAACAATTTATTTTTCATCTACATTCAATAATCCTATTTTTCCAAATAAAAAAAAAAAGAAGTACAACATTATCTAAGTTTTACCTTAGTCCATAGAGTGGTATTATAAATCAAGACATTGCAACTTGGAATTATCATCACTATACATAACTTCTACCAATCTATCATATATCTCTATGTTCACATTATGTACTTAAGTCCAGAAGCATATGTCACCATTATTTAATGCCTGTTTTTTTGAGTAAAGATATTTTTATAACCTGTGATTTTCTATCTTTAGTGACTCATAATCATTTATGATCTTTTTATGTAACATTTACTGATTGGATTTTTTTCAGTTACTATTTGCCATATTATTGGAATGTCAATAACATTTTAATAGTCATTAAGGGGGAAAAAAGGACTCATTTTTCAAAACTGAAACTATACTGGAAATACAGGAGGAACTTAAATTATTGTTTTGTACTAAATAAGTATATAATCATTCCAACCAACCCATCTTAATCATTTTTTTTGTTTCAATTGAAAGATACAATTCCACTGATCCTTGTAGCTTTCTTTATAGTCCCCAATATCAGCTATTCATTAACAATGAAATTTGGGAGATT
Organism: Antechinus flavipes; assembly: GCF_016432865.1. Lineage (NCBI taxonomy): Eukaryota > Metazoa > Chordata > Mammalia > Dasyuromorphia > Dasyuridae > Antechinus > Antechinus flavipes. Next base: position 143,225,028 of record NC_067398.1, on the reverse strand, counting down.
GATTCTGGCCAACTAGCAAATTAGCAAAGGATTTAGTCTTAACAAATGAGAAATATTTAAGATGGCAAAAATTCCAATCTCTCACTTTTATTACTGTGGCCAAGATTTTAAGTTGATTGAATTTTTTCTTACTAAAAGAGTAAAAGATGTTTTTTTTGATATATTTTAGTCACCTTAATTTTCAAATATGCTCCTCCTTCACCTCTTCCCAGAGTCAATTTTGTAAGAATGTAACAACAAAAAGAAAGACTGAGGTGGGGGAGGGGAGAAACAATTCAGCAAAATTAACCAATGTTTCAATGGAGTCTAATGGCATGTTCAGTGTTTCACACCAAAAATCCCTCACCTTCGCAGTACTTCTGAACGATGTTTTAAGATACTTGTCAAGAATTTGACTTAAGGAAAGAATCAGACTCTCTTTGAGATTCAATTATTTTTCTTCCAAGCTTAAAGACCTTGAATGGGTCCCTTTTGATTCTTGGATAAAATACAAATTATCAAATTTGTTATTTAAGACCCTTTGTAATCTGATCTCAAACTTATTTTCCAGAAATATATTTTTCACTTCCATCCTGTGGTACTAGAGGTTTTCTTACCATCTTTTCCCAATCTTAATCTTTCCTTAAGACCAAGCTCAGATGCCAAATCTGTCTCTTTCCTTTCCCTCTCCACCTTTTAGTTCTTCAGGTTCTCTCCCCTTATCACTGCTCTTCTATGTATTTATCTATAAGCTTTTCAAAAACCTGGGAATATTTAGTATTTTGTCAACAATTCTCCAGATGTAACAGCTCCAAGTTCCATATAGTCACTTCCTAAATGTATTGAATTGAATTAAGCTCCAAAGCATCATAAACTAGATCACACTGCGATTTATGTGTTGGAATCATTTTTATTTGTTTTGAGAAGTGTAACAAAGTCTCATTTACTCTAATTTCATGAGAATTTTACTATGTTTGGTTACCTGGATATTTGTTATTGTATATTGTGATATTAAATAACTAAAGAAAAGATGAGGATAGTATGTATGAGAGTCATCAGCTGTGAATACACCTGTGATTGAAATATATCTGGTAGCCTAGGGAGGAACCCTCCACAGTAGGAAGGTGGAGTTGTGCAAAGAAATTCAGCAGTTAAATTCTGGGTCAATGAACAAAATTTATTATCATAGAGTAAGATAACTTTGAACTACCTATAGATTTTAATTTAAATAAGGACAGGGATTAGATCTGTTCTTTCCCCTGTTATAGATCTCCAGGTGAGGGATCTTTCTCTAGTAATGCAGGTTAATATTTTCTGTGCAACTTCTGGTCTTAGTTGTCTAGCCTTTAGCACTAAAGAGATAAATAATTTGTCCAAGTTATTCAGCCTAGGTATCAGAGGCAGAATTTGAACCCAAGTTTTCCTAAATTTGAGACAACTATATAACTTTACCTCTCAGTTTAATGTATACTAACTCAATTTAGTAATTCACTTCAGGATTTTAATGAAAAGAAAGCTTATAAAAATAGAATGTATAGCGAACATGAAAGAAGGCAATTTGACAGATGAAAGAGGGAAAGGCTGATGTAGAGGAAGGGCAAAGAGAAAGAGGAAATGATGAGACCAAAGAAAAGAGAGGGGAAGAAAGGAATTTAAAAGAAAAGAGAGCAGGAGAAGGGGGAAGAGTAAAGGGAAAAGTGGAGGGAAAAGCAGAAGGATGAAGGGAGGGAGAAAAGGATGGAGGGAAAGAGGGAGGAAGAAAGAAGAACACAGAAAGAGAAGAGAGAGAGAGAAAGGGAGAGAAAGAGAAAAAGAGAGAGAGAGAGGAGAGAGGAGAGAGAGAGAGAGAAGAGAGAGAGAGAGAGAGAGAGAGAGAGAGAGAGAGAGAGAGAGAGGAAGAAAGAGAGGAGAGAGAGAGCGAGAGAGAAGAGAGAGAGAGAAGAGAGAGAGAAGAGAGAGAGAAAGAGAGAAGAGAGAGAGAGAGAAGAGAGAGGGGGGAGAGACAGATACAGGGTAGGGAAGGAAAAAGGAGGAGAGAGAAGAGAGAGAGGGAAAGAGGAAGGGAGGAAGGGAAGAGAAGGAGAGGGAGGATAATAAATTGACAAATAAGCAATTTAATATGGGTTTGGCAAAAGAATATATTTCAGAGTAAGGAAAACTATAAGCTAAATGCTTATTTTGTTTGGAATATAGTTCATATGTGTCGTGTGTGTATATATATATATATGTGTGCATATATATATATGTAACATATATATTAACTAAAGTAAAAAGAAATTTGTGTTAGGGATATAATTGATAGAGGCACTCATGATAAAGTCATTGAATATTAGACTGACAGGGCTGTGGTTATATATAAAAAAAACATTTTTTTAAGTTACTGAGTTTTTTCAATAATAGGTTTAATATTATTTGTTAATTTTCTCTCCTGGGCATTTCATATTCATCTTTTTTATTAATTACTTCATGTTATTGATTTATGAATAGTTGATATTTTATTTATAAATTATCAAGATTCTCTTTATTTTTCCTTCATACTTCTGTTTTAGACCAGTCCTAACATGGCCAGATTGTACACTCACAGATAACAAAATACCTGGTACCTGCTGGCACCTGGCAGCAGTGAAAGCTGGAAATCAGTTTGCTTTCTTGGCCAGATCCTTAAAAGCCTAGTTAAAATCACCTCAGAACTTTGGCAACAATAATGGAACTAAAAGACATTATAATTTGTGATACCTATAAGACAGGAATACTTATATTTTTCAGATAACTTTCATTCGTTTGATTTATTATTGACAGGGTGACTGTTTTAGGAAGGCACATAAAAAGCTGGGTAGCAGATTATCAATACTTCTCTGGTTTGGCATATTTTACTTTTTAACCCCAGTTTTTTTTTTTTTTTTTGCCTTTAATAAGTACTTGTTGGTTGATTGATTTATAATGAATTCTTTTGTTGAATGGAAGAGATTTAATTTAATTCAACAAATATAGTATGTCTTCTCTGTGTAAAATACTGCTAGGTGCTACAGAGAATATAGAGATAAATTAGAAATAGTCTCTCCTTACAAGGTCTCTACACTCTAGTTTTAACTATATCACATTATAAAATAGAAATTAGTTTTAATCACTGATGTGAAATGCATTACTAAGCCAAAAAAAAAAAAAGCATTACTAAGCTAAGTGGTTAGACGTTCCAAGAATTGAAATGTTTTACCAAGCTATTAGTTCAAAGGAAATCATATTCAAAAGATAGACATACTATAGGATTATTTCAGATAAAACTTAGGCTCTGTGTTCACAGTTTTTTCTGATTTGTTTTTCTGAATGTAAGTTTATGTACCATTAAAAGGCAGCTAAACTTAGATGAAATCCATCAACAAATCTTGGTTCCAGAGAACAAATGATGAAACACACATCAACTCCCTGGGTAAAGAGGTAATGGAGAAAAGGGGGAAGAATGGGGATTTTGTAGATAAGGAATGTGACAGATATTGTTAAATATAGTTGATTTTCCAATTAGTTTTGTTAAAAAGTTAACCTTTGATACGAGAGTGTTTTGGGTTGCGAATAGAATATCTGAAAATGATTGTCATTTAAAAATAAGACATTTTTTAAAAGAAAACAAGTTTGTAGACATATATGAATCATCATATAGTATGTATTTCATCCACAAATCATCAAATTGAAGTGGGGAAGTGAGGCACAATTCTCATCTGTCACCACTTAAACTACATCTAATCACAACTCTCAGAGCAATACAATTTCTGTCTCTTGGATTTATAGAAGTTGTTGATTTAGTGTGGGTTGTTTCTACATAAGGCTATTGGATCCATGTCAAGCAATTCAGCTCAATGGAACATTGTCTTAATTGTACATTTTATTTAACTGAATTGATGATTTGTTTGACTGAATTGTCTAAATGAAGCATTTAATTTGTTGCCCCACAGATCCAGTCTCAATTTGGCACTTCACTTCCAGTTTAGTTTTGCTTACTGTAAGACCTGATAAAAATTATCATAAGTTCTCCAAAACTGTTCAATTATTGACAATGATGTGTGTGTGTGTGTGTGTGTGTGTGTGTGTGTGTGTAGAGATTCTGAACTCCTGAGAATCAATTACCTACATAGAAATTGGCACCTACCCAGCCAAACAGTCTCTTTATGACGTTCAATGGCACTAGAGTCTAAACATTAGCTTTAAATATTTGATATAGTTAATTAATGAGTATCTTAAACTCCATTATAAAATGTGCTAACAAAAATGGAGAGAAGTAAATTCTAAATGATAGTGATCCCAAATGGAAATGCTATAGAAACAACTTCTTCAAATGTCATCATGGGGTTTTTGGATCACTTTAGCCAAGAATATAATCTCTCAATTTACCTGTTAAAAATGACCACTGCAGAGGGTATCATTTTATTGTACTTATAAGTTTTTTTTAATTGCATGAACCCAGTTATATATTATTACTTATATATTTAACCAGGAAAATTCTGCATACTTTAATATTTTAATTGACTAAATTTGACATTATATGAAACCTGATTTGATATTTTTGGTAAATTGTGTGTGCATGTGAATAAGTAGGTGTGCTACATCCATAAGCATAAATACATTTGGAAAGATATGTACACATTTCAATTTATTTCTAAATTTAACTATCTTTAAACAATTTATCTTTATATTTAGTATTTTTGTTTCAACTATTACTTCATGGTCTATCTTCTTCCTTAAGAAAGCAACAGTTATTTTACTTAGAGTCTAATCTTCACTTTAGCTCAGTTTGACAAACAATTATTAAGTGCCTATAATAAGCAAGACATTGTGGTACACATTGCAGGTGTAGTTCTTGTCTTTAGATATTTGAAAGATGGGACTTCCGGCCAAGATGGCGGAGAGGAAATACACTTCTGTGTAATCTCCGTGTTTTTCTCTCACTATTCATTTCATTTCATGCCTCTGAATTAATGCTCGACTGAAAAAAAAAACCATACAATTACTTACCAAGAGAAACCATCCTTGAGACTCGTCAAGAAAGGTCTGTTTTTGCGCGAGGGCGGGGACGGTATTTGGAAGCAGTCTGCGGGTAGCAGCAGCTGCAACCAGAGCACAGATAGCAGCTCAGAACCGGGTGGAGCGGAGAGGGGGTAGGACCGCAGCCGTCTCTGCGGTGAGAGCTTTGCTATAGGAGCAAGTCAGCAGCCCAGCAGAGAAGCTAAAAACACGGGGGTGAAGAATACAATCCCAAACAGCTGGAGTTTCTAGGGACCTGGCCACCCCTCCCCCACAGTGTCTTAGCCCGCTCGGATCTCAGAGCGCTCGGATCTCAGTGCGCAGGCGCCATAGCACAGTAGGACCTGTGCCTCACGAATACCCTGCCCCTCCCCCAAAGAAAGCAGCCTCCATTCAAGGGGTTTTTTTTCCTTCTGTTTCTTTGATAGTTTGTCTTTGATAAATAGACAGAATGAGCAAGAAACTGAAAAAGAATTTAACCCTGGACAGCTTTTATACAGATAAAGAGCAGACTCCAAACCCTGAGGAGACTAAAAACAAACAGTCCCCAGGTGAATCCCCGAAGGAGGAGACCTTATATCCCTCAGCACAGATGAATCTCATGGAGGAAATTAAAAAGGCTCTCACAAGGGAGCTAGAAGAAAAATGGGAAAAGGAGAGGGAGGCTCTGCAAAAGGAGAGGGAGGCTTGGCAAAAGAGCCTGGAGAAGTCAGTTAAAGAGAGAGTGGATAAAGAAACCAAATCCTTGAAAAATAGGATTAGTGAACTGGAAACAGAAAACAGCTCTCTAAAAAACAAAATTGGCGAAATGGAAAAAAATTCCACAGAACAAAAGAACTCAATTGGACAATTAGAAAAAGATCTTAAAAAAGTGAGTGAAGAAAATACCTCACTGAAAATCAGGGTCGAACAATTGGAATTGAATGACTCGAGGAGACAAGAAGAATCAGTCAAGCAAATCCAAAAAAATCAAACAATGGAAAAGGATGTGAAATACCTTCTGGGGAAGACAACAGACCTGGAAAACAGATCCAGGAGAGACAACCTGAGAATCATCGGACTTCCAGAAAAGTATGATGAAAAAAAAAGCCTGAACACTATCTTCCAGGAAATTATCAAAGAGAACTGCCCAGAAGTCATAGAAACAGAAGGTAAAATAGACATTGAAAGAATTCATCGATCCCCTACTGAAAGGGATCCTAAAATCAAAACACCAAGGAATATAGTGGCCAAATGCCAGAACCCTCAGGCAAAGGAAAAAATACTGCAAGCGGCTAGAAAAACCCAATTCAAGTATCAAGGAGCCACAATAAGGATCACCCAGGATCTGGCAGCATCCACATTAAAGGATCGAAGGGCCTGGAATATGATATTCCGAAAGGCTAAGGAACTTGGTATGCAACCAAAAATAACTTACCCAGCGAGATTGAGCATCTTTTTCCAGGGAAGAAGATGGTCATTCAACGAAATAAGCGAATTTCATCTATTTCTGATGAAAAAGCCAGAACTTAACAAAAAATTTGATCTACAAGCACAGAACTCAAGAGAAATCTAAAAAGGTAAAGATTAATCTTGGGAACTATATTTCGGCTGTAAAGATGTATAAAAAATACATGTATACCTTGTTCTAGAAACTAGTTGAGGAAAGGACATTGTACTAGAAAAAAAGGGAAAGTGGGGGTACTACATTTCATGAAGAGGCAAAGAAAACCTAGTATATCTGAGAGAAAGAATGGAGAGGAATGAAAATAGTGAGTATTTTACTGCTTTCAGAATTGGCAGTAAGAGAAGAATTTTAGACATATTCAATCTATGGTGAAACTTCTCCCACCTCATTGAAAAGTGAGAAGGGAAAAGTGAAAAAGGAAGGAATAAGCTAAGTGGAAGGGAATACGGGAACTGGGAGGGAAAGGGGTAAGTTGGGGAGGGGGGAACTCTAAAGGGAGGGGAGGGATACTGAAAAAGAGAGGGCTGTGAGAAGCAAGGGGAGCTCACAAGCTTAATACTGGGAAGGGGGGTAAGGGAGGGGGTAAGGGAGTAAGAAGGGAGAAAAGCATAAACCGGGGTCAACAAGATGGCAAGTAATACAGAATTGGTCATTTTAACCATAAATGTGAACGGGGTAAACTCCTCTATAAAGAGGAAGCGGTTAGCAGAATGGATTAAAAGCCAGAATCCTACAATATGTTGTATACAGGAAACACACCTGAAGCGGGGTGATACATGCAGGTTAAAGGTAAAAGGTTGGAGCAAAATCTACTATGCTTCAGGTGAAGCCAAAAAAGCAGGGGTAGCCATCCTGATCTCAGATCAAGCTAAAGCAAAAATTGATCTAATCAAAAGAGATAAGGAAGGGCACTATATCTTGCTAAAGGGTAGAATGAATAATGAAGAAGTATCTATATTAAATATATATGCACCAAGTAGTGTAGCATCTAAATTCCTAAAAGAGAAATTAAGAGAGCTGCAAGAAGAAATAGACAGTAAAACTATAATAGTGGGAGATCTCAACCTTGCACTCTCAGAATTAGATAAATCAAACCACAAAATAAATAAGAAAGAAGTCAAAGAGATAAATAGAATACTAGAAAAATTAGATATGATAGATCTCTGGAGAAAATGTAATGGGAACAGAAAGGAGTACACCTTCTTTTCAGCAGTTCATGGAACTTATACAAAAATTGATCATATATTAGGACATAAAAACCTCAAACTCAAATGCAGTAAGGCAGAAATAGTGAATGCATCCTTTTCAGACCATGATGCATTGAAAATTACATTCAATAAAAAGCCACAGGAAAGTAGACCAAAAAATAATTGGAAACTAAATAATCTCATACTAAAGAATGATTGGGTGAAACAGCAAATTATAGACATAATTAATAACTTCATCCAAGAAAATGATAATAATGAGACATCATACCAAAATGTATGGGATGCAGCCAAAGCGGTAATAAGGGGAAATCTCATATCTCTAGAGGCCTATTTGTATAAAATAGAGAAAGAGAAGGTCAATGAATTGGGCTTGCAACTAAAAATGCTAGAAAAGGAACAAATTAAAAACCCCCAATCAAACACTAAACTTGAAATTCAAAAAATAAAAGGAGAGATCAATAAAATTGAAAGTAAAAAAACTATTGAATTGATTAATAAAACTAAGAGTTGGTTCTATGAAAAAACCAACAAAATAGACAAACCCTTAGTAAATCTGATTAAAAAAAGGAAAGAGGAAAATCAAATTGTTAGTCTTAAAAATGAAAAGGGAGAACTCACCACTAACGAAGAGGAAATTAGAGCAATAATTAGGAGTTACTTTGCCCAACTTTACGCCAATAAATTCGACAACTTAAATGAAATAGAAGAATACCTCCAAAAATATAGCTTACCTAAACTAACAGAGGAAGAAGTAAATATCCTAAACACTCCTATCTCAGAAAAAGAAATAGAACAAACTATCAATCAACTCCCTAAGAAAAAAACCCCAGGACCAGATGGATTTACATCTGAATTCTATCAAACATTTAAAGATCAATTAACTCCAATGCTAAATAAACTATTTGAAGAAGTAGGGATTGAAGGAGTCCTACCAAACTCCTTTTATGACACAGATATGGTACTGATACCTAAACCAGGTAGGCTGAAAACAGAGAAAGAAAATTATAGACCAATCTCCCTAATGAATATTGATGCTAAAATCTTAAATAAAATATTAGCAAAAAGATTACAGAAAATCATCCCCAGGATAATACACTATGACCAAGTAGGATTTATACCAGGAATGCAGGGCTGGTTCAATATTAGGAAAACTATTAACATAATTGACTATATCAACAACCAACCAAACAAAAACCATATGATCATTTCAATAGATGCAGAAAAAGCATTTGATAAAATCCAACAGCCATTCCTAATAAAAACACTTGAGAGCATAGGAATAAAAGGACTTTTCCTTAAAATAGTTAGGAGCATATATTTTAAACCTTCAGTAAGCATCATATGCAATGGGGAAAAACTGGAACCTTTCCCGGTAAGATCTGGAGTGAAGCAAGGTTGCCCACTATCACCATTATTATTCAATATTGTATTAGAAACACTGGCCTCTGCAATAAGAGTCGAGAAAGAGATTAAAGGAATTAGAGTAGGCAATGAGGAAACCAAACTATCACTCTTTGCAGATGATATGATGGTATACCTAGAAAACCCCAGAGATTCTACTAAAAAGCTATTAGAAATAATTCATAATTTTAGCAAAGTAGCAGGATACAAAATAAATCCCCATAAATCCTCAGCATTCTTATACACCACCAACAAAATCCAAGAGCAAGAGATACAAAGAGAAATTCCATTCAAAATAACTGTTGATAGCATAAAATATTTGGGAATCTACCTACCAAAGGAAAGTCAGGAATTATATGAGCAAAATTACAAAAAAGTTTTCACACAAATAAAGTCAGACTTAAATAATTGGAAAAATATTAAGTGCTCTTGGATAGGCCGAGCAAATATAATAAAGATGACAATACTCCCTAAACTAATCTATTTATTTAGTGCTATACCAATCAGACTTCCAAGAAAATATTTTAATGATTTAGAAAAAATAACAACAAAATTCATATGGAACAATAAAAAGTCGAGAATCTCAAGGGAATTAATGAAAAAAAAATCAAATGAAGGTGGTCTAGCTGTACCTGATCTAAAATTATATTATAAAGCAGCAGTCACCAAAACCATCTGGTATTGGCTTAGAAATAGATTAGTTGATCAGTGGAAAAGGTTAGGTTCACAAGACAGAATAGTCAACTATAGCAATCTAGTGTTCGACAAACCCAAAGATTCTAAATTTTGGGATAAGATTTCATTATTTGATAAAAACTGCTGGGATAACTGGAAATTAGTATGGCAGAAATTAGGCAAGGACCCACACTTAACACCACATACCAAGATAAGATCAAAATGGGTCCATGACCTAGGCATAAAGAACGAGATTATAAATAAATTAGAAGAACATAGGATAGTTTATCTCTCAGACTTGTGGAGGAGAAAGAAATTTGTGACCAAAGATGAACTAGAGACCATTACCAATCACAAAATAGAAAATTTTGATTATATCAAATTAAAAAGCCTTTGTACAAACAGAACGAATGCAAACAAGATTAGTAGGGAAGTAACTAACTGGGAAAACATCTTTACAATTAAAGGTTCTGATAAAGGCCTCATTTCCAAAATATATAGAGAACTGACTCAAATTTATAAAAAATCAAGCCATTCTCCAATTGATAAATGGTCAAAGGATATGAACAGACAATTTTCAGATGAAGAAATTGAAACTATTACCACTCACATGAAAGAGTGTTCCAAATCACTATTGATCAGAGAAATGCAAATTAAGACAACTCTGAGATATCACTACACTCCTGTCAGATTGGCTAAGATGACAGGAAAAAACAATGATGAATGTTGGAGGGGATGCGGGAAAACGGGGACATTGATGCATTGTTGGTGGAGTTGTGAACGAATCCAGCCATTCTGGAGAGCGATCTGGAATTATGCCCAAAAAGTTATCAAACTGTGCATACCCTTTGATCCAACAGTGTTTCTATTGGGCTTATACCCCAAAGAGATACTAAAAAAGGGAAGGGGACCTGTATGTGCCAAAATGTTTGTAGCAGCCCTGTTTGTAGTGGCTAGAAACTGGAAAATGAATGGATGCCCATCAATTGGAGAATGGCTGGGTAAATTGTGGTATATGAACGTTATGGAATATTATTGCTCTGTAAGGAATGACCAGCAGGATAAATACAGAGAGGCTTGGAGAGACCTACATGGACTGATGCTAAGTGAGATGAGCAGAACCAGGAGATCATTATACACTTCGACAACGATATTGTATGAGGATGTATTCTGATGGAAGTGGATTTCTCTGACAAAGAGACTTAACTGAGTTTCATTGGAGAAATGATGGACAGAAACAGCTACACCCAAAGAAGGAATACTGGGAAATGAATGTGAACTATCTGCATTTTTGATTTTCTTCCCGAGTTATTTTTACCTTCTGAATCCAATTCTCCCTGTGCAACAAGAGAACTGTTTGGTTCTGCAAATATGTATTGTATCTAGGATATACTGCAACATGTTTAGCATATATAGGACTGCTTGCCATCCTGGGGGGGGGGGGGGAGGGAGGGAGGGGAAAAAACGAAACATAAGTGATTGCAAGGGATAATGTCGTGTAGAAATTATCCTGGCATGGATTCTGTCAATGCGAAGTTATTATTAAATAAAATAAAATTTATTATAAAAAAAAAAAAAAAAAAAACACTATTTTCAAAACCTTAAAAAAAAAAAAAAAATAGATATTTGAAAGATAAAATTATAATACAGATAATTATAATACAAGGTAAGAAATCAGAGTCTAGGAAACTGTCAAAGTAAGCAAAGAAAACTTGAGGAAAAAGAGAATAACCCTGACTGATTAAGGGTGGTGGAGGATCAAAGAAAACTTCATGGAGGAAAACCATTTTTAATGGCTGGACAGAGAAGTTGTGAAGGAAAATAAAGATTCTAGAAGACTGAAGGAAGGAAAGAATATATTCCAAATGGGGAAGATGACTTTTGCAAATACGCAAAACTGAGTGTAAACTTCAGGAGAAACTAGTCATTTGGTTTGGTGGGAATGTAGTACAGGAATGGACATATTAGAAAATAGGATCAGAAAAATATACTGATCCGATTGTAGAATATTTTAAAAGGCAGGCTAATAAGTTTGTATTTTATTCTAGAGACAAAAGTCATTGAATATTTTTGAGGAACAGAGTGACATGGTCAAATTCAACCATAGAAATACTATTTTGATTGGAGCAAGAAATGGGCTGGTTAAAAATAAGATTGTACCAAATGCTTAGTAGTACACTGACTCAGGCATTGTCATTTGTCTTCCATCAAAATTTCAATTGTGAGGTCCAAGGAAGTCACTTATTTATGATGGTGGCTAAAAAGTCTGTAATGAAGGGATCATTATAGTCTTATGTAATGCTTCACCACCCTAGTGTAGTCATTTCTCATCACCATGCTACTGAAGGAATAATTGTGGCTGAGTGAGACTGGGGTGAGAATGACAAGGGCAGTGGAGTCATTGCTGTATCTTTCCCCAGTAGCAATGGTTTTTCACTCCCTGGGTTTTGTGGTGCTGAGAACATTATGATGAGGAAGTTCTAGGGTTCATTGCAACAAAGTAATTGCATTTGCTTAAATGAGTTGTCCCCTGTCTACCTGAGTTATTTCTCTTCTAAGATTATTTGGTTCAAATTAAGTCAAACAGTATTATATGACTTAACTTGAAGTCATATATGTAACCAGGTGATTAAAATCTACCAATGCTAATGACTCATTGATATAACACAACCACCTTATAAGATGGGAAATAGAGGTAATTATTGATATCCTTGGAGTCAGGAAGGAGTTGAATTTACATTCCCATTTTGGACATTTACTATCCATGTGACCCCTGCCAACTCACTGAGACTCTTTGATCTTGAATGTCCACATATTTAAAATAAGAATAATACCTGTAGCCTCTGCTTCAGAAGAATATTTGATGATGAAGTGAAAGAATTATTTAAGGCATATTGTAAGATTTAAAGTCTTACAGAAATGCAATTTCACATTATTCCCATTTTGTAAATGATATACTTGGAGACCAGAGACTTACTTGCCCAAGAGACATAGCTAATAAATATGAAATAAAACTCCAGTTCTATTGTTTCCACTCCACTTCAAGAGATGATTCTCTTATTAGTCTGTTATATACCTTCTCAAAGATTTTGCTGTATTTAAAGGGCAAACTTTTAAATAAGAAACCTTTTTGGGGTATTTTGAAAACTGACATACTTTGTCTTCATAGCTTTATAGAAAGTCTCCATAGCATCTATTCAAACTATGATTTCCCCTTTCTGAAACCTTTTATCTGTTTTTCTATTTATACATGTGTATGTATATTCTCATACCCATTCACCTTTATCCCTTTCGCCACTCGTCACTAACCTACCCTACTCCCAATCATCCTGCCCTTCATTTATTTTTGAAGGACATTCCAAATAGGTAACAGATAAATCCAAATAGAATTAACATAGACATTTCTCCCCTCTCCCTTTTTTCCCTTCAAGCATCATGTGCGTCACTGACTGAATGGCGAGTACAAGAGAAATCTCCCTGGGATTTGAGGCTCTTAGGAAAAAGGTCACATTTAAAAGCCATAAAAGCATAACAGCAAAAACAAAAACATTTCTGTAGTTAGTCTTCAGTGAAAAATTTAACACTATGAATAAATGGAAAAAAAATTAAGGTCTAAACATTTAAAATAACTTGTCTCATGGCATAAAAGTATACATTTCTTTTTTCACTGACACTTAGAACAGGTTATCAATTACATTAGATAAAGCACAATGAACAATTCCCCCCCCCCCCCAATTAAGTTAGCATGACCCAAAGCTTGAAATAAAACACGGGTTGATAAAGTTAAGGGAACATTTTTCTTGATTTCAAAATTAATTTGTTAGATTTCTCTTTTGCACCATTTCCTAAAATAGCAAAAAATGTTTCATATCATTTCATTAAAATGAAAAAAAAAATATTTCAGTAGTCATCATTTGAGACAGCAGCATCCTAAACTCTAGTTTCTCATGACCAGTACATTCCACTTTTATAAGCTTTGTATTCTGTCATTATTGTGTGCTTTCCTTTCTCAAAAATCCACTGTGATTTCTTATTGATCACTATGCCAAATCCAAACTACTGTGCCTGGTTTTTAAAAATATCCACTGGGTTGAAGGACAGCATGTTGTATTAGTTATTGTATTAGGATCCAATGAACTTTGACCCATAGGAACTGAATTGATATCCTATTTCTGCCCCCCAGCTACTTGTGTGATTTTAGGCAATTCACTTAATTTTCTCAATTGCCTCATCCATAAAATTAAGTTTTTGGACTAGGTGGTCTCTAAGGTCTGTTTCAATTCCATCTCTATGCTCCTTTACACTATTTGCCCCTCCAGTACTCCCAAACAAACTCTCTTTACTTTCTGATAAAAGTACTATTGTCTCATAAAAATTGAATGAAGCTTATTTATTATTACCTCATATTGTTTGTGATTATCATTTTCCATTTATCCCAATAGGCAATTGCTGAATGCCTTTTTTGTATCATTGGACTAGCAAGATGTTGCAAAAGAGAGAACAGGTCTGAAGTCAAGAAGACCATCTTTCTGAGTTCAAATATGCCCTCAGATGCTTGTTCTATAATCCTGGGCAAATCATTTAATGCTATTTGCTTTATTCAGATACTCCAGACACCCATAATTTTAACACTAATTCTTCGTTGTATTGTTGCTTTAAGGAAAAGTCTTTGAGAAGCAAAATTGTCCTTATCTTGTGTCCCCAAAAAGTAAGCTGTGGCTCAGCAGAGACTCACCAGGTTTTATATTAATTTCAGAGATTTTATGCAAACAGTAACCTTGACCAAGGAAAATTAAGGAAGAGAAAATTTCAGGATACATTTGTAGCCATTCTTTTTCTCCCGTGAATGTCTGAGAACTGAGCTAAATGACTAAAGGAAAGTGAAAATGGATGGAATAGATGTAGACTCCAAACCTGACCCAATGTTGTTTTATTGCTAAAATTTTATTGTAATGATAGATTGTTTTTTTTTTTTTTCTCTCCCTTGGTTGACACAAATTCCTGCTTCTGGTTGAAGAGAAATAAAGCAGAATGTGAGATTATTAATATTTATGATCTAACTAAATTTTCAATTTGCTTCACAAGATTTTACAAGATTAATTGGTGACTAAATCAAAGTCCTATGGGATTATAAGGAGATAACATTTCTATTTTCATTTTATAAGTTTGCAAAATTAGCACAAGTATGATTTAATTATAATTCTTTTATCAGAAATTCATTTGGAGACTTCTTATAGATTTTATTTTTCATCACAAACTACTTCCATTTTTTGACCCTCCCCCCATGCTTATTTTAAGCATAGTCTCCTCTTTTAAATACATGTATTGCACTACATGTTAGTGGGTTCTGACCAAGGTTCTCTAGCATCAAGATGCATCATATTTGTGAAATGCAAACAGATCACTGCTTTTATGCTCATTATTCTTAAACTTGATGGCATTTCATTATGGGTGGGTGACTCTAGGTTCTCAAAGGTATCTGTCAGCAGACCAAAATTATTCCCTGATAAGGATATATATACATATTTTAATTTAATGGAATATTTTATTTCCATTTTGTTAATATCTTCTATAATTTTTTTTAATTTTTAATTTTCCCCAGTTACATATAAAAACAACTTTTTTTGTATAATACATGTACATTCGTTTTTTACATATTTCCTTATGAATCATATTGGGAGGCAAAAATCAAAACAAAAGGGAAAAACTAGAGGAAAAAAATAGAATAAAAAGGAGAAAAAAGTAAACAAAACATGTTGATTTACATTCAGTCTCCATAGTTCTCTCTCTGATTGTGGACGGTGTTTTTTATCCAAGTTTATTTGGGAATGCCTTGAATCACTAAACCCCTGAGAAGAACCAAGTCTTTGATAGATGATCATTTCATTGTCTGCTTGTTGCTGTATACAATGTTTTCCTGGTTCTGTTTGTTTCACTCATTATCAGATTGTATAAATCTTTCCAAGCCTTTCTGAAACCAGCTTGTTCATCATTTTTAATAGCGCAGTATTCTGTTAGTTTTATATACCATTACTTGCTCAGCCATTCCCCAATTGATGAGCATTCACTCATTTTCAATTCTTTGCCACCACAAAAAGAACTGCTACAAATATTTTTACACGTGTGGGGCCTTTTCTATCTTTTATGATTTCTTTGGGATACAGACCCAATAATGCCACTGTTGGATCAAAGAGTATGTATAAATTTATAGTTCATTGGCCAGAGTTCCAAATTACTCTCCATAATGGTTGGATCAGTTTACAAATCCATCAACGGTGCACTGGTATCCCAGTTTTCCCATGTGTCCCCCAATAATTATCATTATCTTTTCCTGTCATCTTAGATAAGCTGAGAAATGTGAGATGGTATCTCAGAGAGGTTTCAATTTTCTAATTAATAGTTATTTAGAACATTTTTATAAGACTATAGATGGTTTTAATTTCTTCATCTGAAAATTGTTCAAATTCTTTGACCATTTATCAGTTGGGGAATGACTTCTCATAAATTTGATTCAATCTTTATATATTTTGTAAATGAGGCCTTTATCAGAATGACTGTCTGTAAAAATTTTCCCAGCTTTCTGTTTCCCTTCTAATTTTAGTTGTGTTGGTTTTGTTTGTGCAAAACCTTTTTAATTTAATGTAATCAAAGTTGTACGTTTTACAATTCATAAAGTGCTTGGGTTCTTCTTTGGCCATAAATTCCTCCTTTCTCCAAAGATCTGATAGGTATTTCTTGCTTTCCTAATTTGCTTATAGTATTTCTCTCTAAACCATGTACCCATTTTAACTTTATTTTAATATGATATATGAAATGTAGGTCTGTGCCAAGTTTCTGACATTATTTTACTAATAAGGACTTTTCCATATATTTTTCTCCTTCTTTTCCTCCCCCTTCAAAACAGCAAGCAATCCAATATAGGTTAAACATGTATAATTCTTCTAAACAAATTTCCATGTTTGTCATTTTGTACAAGAAAAATGAGATCAACAGGGAGAAAACATGAGAAAGAAAAAAAAAAAAAACAAGCAAACAACTATGATAACAAAAGGTGAAAATACTGATTTTGATTTTTTTTTCAAATTCAGTTTTGATTCAAATTCAGTCTTTAAAATTCTCTGAATATGGATGGCATTTTTCATCATAAGCCTGCTGATATTATTGTTGAAAAGAGCCAAATCCATCACAGTTGATCATCACATAATGTTGTGATTGTATATAGTGTTCTATTGGTTCTACTCACTTCACTTAGCCTCAGTTTGTGTAAATCTTTTCAGACTTTTATGAAATCAGCCTATTCATCATTTCTTATAACACAATAATATTCCATTATATTTATATACCATTACTTATTTAGCTATTTCCCAATTGTTGGCCATTCATTCAGTTTCAAGTTCCTTGCCACTACAAAAAGGGCTGCTACAAACATTTTCTCATATTTGGATCCTTTTTCCTCTTTTATTATCTCTTTGGGATATAGATCCAGTAGAGATGCTGCTGGATCAAATGCACAGTTTGATAGCTCTTTAGGCACAGATCCAAATTGCTGTCCAGAACCGCATCAACAATGCATTAGTGTCCCAGTGTTCCTACATCCCTTTCAACATTTTTCATTATTTCTTCCTGTCATCTTAGACAATCTGAGAGGTGTGAACTGGTAACTCAGTTGTTTTAATTTGCATTTCTCTAAGCAATAGTGATTTGGAGCATTTTTTTTTGTATGACTAGAAATGACTTTAATTTCTTCATCTGAAAATTGTATGTTCTTATTTTTTGACCATTTATTAATTGGGTAATGGCATGTATTCTTATAAATTTGAGAGCAAGACATTTTCTACAAGTTCATATTCACTTAAAATATAAACAAAATATAATTTAGTCTTCTCTTCTAAGATGTTGGCAGTTTTAAATTAAAAATATCATTTCTGGTTTAAGAATAGTCTCAATAAAATGGTTACACTTTTTGGTAGAGAGAGGGGAAAAAAGAAAAAAAAAGAAATTTACATAATAATTTTGTTGTATATTGAAATAAATAGAGAGTTATGAATAGTAACTTTATAGTTTAATGTGCAATCATTTTTTTATTGTACAATGTTATAGAAATATTGGTTAAAATAAATTATAAAAATAAAAGTGATTGATAGAATATTGAATTTGCTGTTAGGAAGATGTAGTTCAAATCATTCCTATATAACTTGTGAGTGTAAGAATGTCATTAATCACTATGGTCTCAGTTTCCTAATCTATATAAAATGAGAAGCTCAGATTTTATGAGTTGGAAATTAACTTTTATGGTCTCAGTTTCCTAATCTGTACAGAATGAAAAGATTGGATTTTAATAAGTTTTAAGACTCATTCTAGCTATAAGTCCACAATCATATATGTTTCTAAGTATATTAATAGTTATTAAGTTTATAATAAAATATTTCAAAACAAAAATATATGAAGCAGTGACTACTTTGCCCCCATGCTGTGAAAATGAGGTATGTTAACATTTCACCCCTCTCTCTTGGGTACTCTAGCACCCTTAAAAGGGTTGGGGGCATGTCTCTCTGTCACTGGCGTTAGCTCCCACCAATAATGTTCTCCCAATTTTAGGGCTCCCCTGTACCCAGCTCCATTTACAAAATTAATCAAATTAGCCTTTACAAAGAAATAATTATTTCAAAGCTCTAACAAGAACAAAAATACAACATCCCTCCAATCAACATATGGGAACATAATTACACACACACACACACACACACACACACACACACACACACACACACACAAACTTAGACTCTGGAAAGAGGAGGGGTGAACAGATTCATAATTTACCTCAGTCTCTATGTAGCCCTACCCATCCCTAGTTCAAGTCCTGGATATCTTGGATTATCAGGGATTTCCTACCGGACCAGCTGCAACATCTGGTTCAGAATCCTGTCTTCAAGCTTGCCATGGCTCCAGTCTAAGTCAGGAGATATTACTGCCTCTACCCTAAGTTAGAACTGAAAAGCTCAAATGAAACAAGCTAGACCAAAATCCCAAGACCATTTCTTGGGGCCACAAGGCCTAAAAGGAGAAGAGGTAATGCTTCCTTTCCACCTAGCTATAGTATCTTTACCCACTTTGGTACCACAAGAAAGAGAAAAAGACTGTCTCAGTCTAAAAGTTTTAAAGATGCAGCATGTTCCAGCTATGAAGCCAGTAGAAAGTGGCTGTTTTCACCCACATTATATAGGAATACAATGCCTTCTCATGAAGCAGAAATCTGTATTCTTAGGTGATCTGGCTATGTACAAAGCTCTATTATACTCATAAAATATCCCCTTTCCATTGAAACTTTTTTTTTTGGTTAAAAATATATATCTATTGATTACTTGATATGTGCAATATTAGTATTATGGTAAACACTGTTGAAAAGGCAAAGTGGAGTCAATTGAATCTCTGTCTCAATGTATTTACAATGTAGTAACCGCTTCCTGGGTATCTCCAAACAGAAGGCATTGCCAATTCAACTTACCTAAAACAGAACTTATCACCTCCTATTCCTTCTCTTTCTCCTAACTTCCTTAGTTCTAACATTTAGGGGTATCACTGTTCATCTAGTTACATGTTTTCACGAAATAGGGGTCACTATTGATATATGTTATATGCAGTCAATTGTCATATCTTCTTATCTTTGCATCCACAATAATTTTTCAATCCATTCCTTATTTCCCACTAATGTAATCGCCATTCTAGTTCGTACCTTTATCACTTCATATTTTAAATTTTTAAATTTAATTTTAAAGTTTTTTTTCTTTGCTTATTTTTAATACTTGTTCATTTTTATTTATTTAAAGTTAAATGTAAAATTAAAAAAAGAAAAGCAGAAAATGTTAAAAAAAAATTTCATGTATGTAGAAGAATATCAGGGAAGAACAAAATATATAACAATAAATTTCCAATTTAAGAAAGCATATATAATAATAGAAAATATTATATTCATGACTATCCACGTTTTCTTTACTTTCTTGCAGGTTATTCATTTGTTCTCTGCTATGTACTTTGTACATTATTTTTTCCCCCTTTAATCTTCCCTACCTCCCCTAAGCAAGTTACAACTAAGCATAGATATATTTATATATACATATATATGTTTACACATTTATATACATGTATACATATATGTATACCCCCCAATATGTATATCTATTTTCATAGATCTATATATACACATACATATTCCTATATGGATACACACATATACATATCTACACATATGTAAACATACATCTAAAACTATTAATATGGCTGACATATAATATATTTCTCTCTTGATTGAATCTTTAAGTTTGGCTTTGTCTGAGATCAATAATTACTAGCCCTGCTTTATTTTTTCTAATAAATTCTATGCCTGATCCTTATTGTAGTATTTGTGATTATTTATTATTTCCCATTTATCCTTGCTTAGTCTCTTAAAATTAATCTCTGATATTGGCTTTTATATGTTGAATTTTCTGTTAAGTTAATGTTTGGTTGAGACAAAGTCCTGAAAATCTGGATGTTCATTGAATGTCCATTTCCTCCCCTTCAATATTAAGTTAGTTTTGCTGAATATGATATTTTTGACCACATTCCTAGTTCTTTAGATTGTCGACATATATTATTCTAAGACCTATGGTCTTATATTGTAGCTGCTGATAAATCCTGTACAATTCTAATTGTAACTCCAGAATATTTGAATTGTGTGTATGTGTGTGTGGGGGGGGGGAGGGGTGTTGTGGTTTTGTTTGTTTGTTTCTTGTAAAATTTTCTCTTTAATCTGGGGATTTCAAAAGTGGGTGTGGGAGAGTGAGAGTAGAGAGGATAACCCCTAGTTTAAGATCCTAGAAGCCTGGGAAAATGGTGGAGTGCCTTTGATGGTAATAGAGAAGTTTGGAAGGGGAAAAGGCTTGGGAGAAAGATGAGTTCCATTTGGGAATATTAAGTTTAAAATATTGAACATTCCTTTTGAGATATCTAATAAGTGGTTGAAGATATGAGACTGGAGTTCAGGAGAGATTAAGACTAGTTAAATACATTTGAGCATCATTGAATAGATGACAGCTGATATATCACTAAGTAAAATAGTGTGGACTTACAAAGATGTCCTTTCTCAAGTATCCTTGACATTTTGAGAATATCAGTGCAACACATAAGCTATACATTAATTATTCCTTGATCTCAGCACATGGCTAGTCATTCTTTCGGTTTGATTATATATTTTTCAGATGACATTCTTTCTGGTATATCCCCACCACCACCACCATATTTCTTTGCAACATGCTATAGCCTATTCATACCCACCATGCACTTCCCTAATATCCTTTGGATGATCATTAACTTTAGTTCTTTGGAATGAGCCTATGAATCACAGTTGTACATTTGTGGAAGCTGTTATATAGATCTGTAGCTAAACTTTTATGTTTCAGGGGAAAATATGGGTTAATAAATTAGTCAAAGCATTAAAAAAGATATATTCTTGCCATGGTAGAGATCTACTTTTTTTTGTTTATAATTGGGGTTAAGTGACTTGTCCAGGATCACACATCTAGTAAGGATGAAGTGACAGAGACCAGATTTGAACTTGGGTCCTCCTGACTCCAGGACCAGTACTCTAGAAACTGTACCATCTAGCTGTTCCCATGATAGAGATCTAGCTTAGAAATCAGTGACAGATTCCCTAGGTGTGTAGCCTATCATATGCTCTTGCTTGTGGATGAAGACTTCTTCATTGGATCAAGCCCTAGAAAATAATGATGTTTATATCTTAAAAGAGGAGGAGTTGTAATGTCTCCTAAATACTACACATTATCAGAGTGTGAACTACCCACATGCAATTGAATGTAAAATCCTTATTATCTAGATATTTTCATGTTGATGGGTAGCCTAGAAGCCTTAGGATTAATAATCATTACCAACCTTTGTGATAATGGGATATGTATTTAAAGAGATGAAAATCAGATCAGCAGAAAGGACATCTACCAAAAGATGGTTTTTAAAAAAAGAAAATCATGGGGCAGCTAGATAGAGCACCAGCCCTGAAGTCAGGGGAACATGAGTTCAAATCTAACTTCTGGCATTTAATGATTACTAGCTGTGTGAACCTGGGCAAGTCACTTAACCCCAATTTGTCTCAGTGTAAAAAACATATCTGGGTCAACCAACAGATCACTTAGTAATAGTCTATGAAAAGAAAATGCACATCCCATGATCATTCCTAAGGTCTTTTAGCAAAGTGACTCTATAGCCCAGTGACCACCACT
This sequence comes from Antechinus flavipes, assembly GCF_016432865.1. Classification (NCBI taxonomy): domain Eukaryota; kingdom Metazoa; phylum Chordata; class Mammalia; order Dasyuromorphia; family Dasyuridae; genus Antechinus; species Antechinus flavipes. Next base: position 143,203,033 of record NC_067398.1, on the reverse strand, counting down.
ATGACTGGAACGATAGAATGCTGGAATTGCAGGACATAGAGAGACAAAGAGTAGGGGTGTTTTTTTTTTTTCTTTTTACAAACTCTGTTAGGAATAGACTTTCACTTAAAACTTAGCAGATAATGCCTTAATACTCTTCACAATGACCTTTAAAGAGTATTCTATAAACATGGTAGATAGAACACTACACTTGAACTCAAAACACTTGAGTTCAAATAATTGTAGTTATATGAGTTTTGTGATCCTGGGCAATTAACTCATACTCTAAATCTCACTTTTTTCGGGTAGAAGAGGAGGAGGATTACATATAGCATCTACCTCACAAGATTGTTGTGAAACTCAAAAGAGATAATGTTCATAGAATGTTTTGGAAACTTTAAATTTCTGTATGAATACAAGCTGCTGTCTTCTTCAATTCCATAATCACAACAATGATGTAACAGAAAACAGTCCCAGGATGGCAATCTTCTATCCATGTGCCACATTTCATACTGAAAACTGCATCCCTTCTCATGCCCTCTTATTTTAAAACAAAACAAAACAAAACACACATTCTTCTAGTTTCTTTGAGGTATCATCCTTGTTTTTCTGGATTCCTCATCTCCTGTACTGACCTAATTTAACTTCTCACAGATGCAAAAACATATGTGTTTGATGCTACCAGCTTGACTTTTGTAATGGAAACAGAAGCAATAAAGGGAAAAGTGTTTCTACTTTTTTATCCAATAGGTAATGTTGCATCCTTCTTGGGAAGGAAGGATATAATTAGAAATTGCACCTTTCACTATCATCTCTGTCTGAGTGCTTGTTGTCTTTCATTCTTGAAGAGTATCAAAATGACATCATCATGTTGGGGACAAAGAACAATATGTTCAACCGTGGCTGATCATACCAGTATGAACTTGAAAGGCTTTCCCTCAGGTTGGGCACAACTATTTATCTTATCAAACAGTAAAGTCAGATTAAGAGAAGGTTACACAAAGACATTGCTTTTACTCCTTTATTATTTAATTAGATAGGCTTACCAGATTGGGATTCTTGCATGATGAAATCATATTAATAGGTCTCTTTGAGCAGTACAGTAGCTGTCAACTTTTTAGGGCCCCTTCATGTACGCAATATTGTAGGCCTTTCATAACTTCTTTTCCACAGCCCTCTTGTTTCCAAAAAATAGAAACTAATTATGCATTCCCCATGTAACACATTTCATCTCCCTGTCATGGCCAGTGACAAGGGACATAAATCTTTGTCCTTCAGCCTCTAATCCCTCTAAGCAATTCAGGTCCCCACCCAAAACTATTAGAACCTTCTTTTTTATTGTAGTAAATTCACATAAATTTTTCCAAGCCTTTCTATAATCTATTAGATCTCTAGCAACTACTGGCAGGTGGCTCCCACATCACAACAGCTTATCCTGTTCATCATATTTAATAGAACAATAATATTCCATTACCTTCATGTACCATAGCTTGTTCAACCATTCCCCGACTGATAGGCATCCACTCTTTTCCAATTCTTTGCTACCAAAAAAAGAGCTGCTACAAACATTTTTGCACATGTAGGTAAATTAAAACCTTCTTTGCAGCTTTCCCTAGTCAAGAGGGATCTGTGGCACTTTAACTGAATTTGCCTTTTTCAGTATTCCCCTCTGGGTATGTGGAATGGTCATCTCTCAAGTGTGTGGTGACAAATATGCATTTTTCCCAGCATGTAAATGAAATAAGCAAGGCAGGGAAGTAGGATCTTTGTTATCTATGTGGCAATAGAATGTTTTCCCCCTGAGGCAATTGGAGTTAAGTGACTTGCCCAGGGTCACACTGCTAGGAAGTGTTAAATGTCTGAAGTCACATTTGAACTGGTCCTTCTGACTTAAGGGCTGGGGCTCTGTCTACTGCACCATCTAGCTGCCCCTTAGAATAAAATAGTTTTCTTTGTCTGTTAGACAACCTCAGGAGAATCATCTGGAATATCTTGCTCACCTGTTAAGCAGACACCTGATTTAGTTAGCTTCAGGAATATCTTCCATCTGAGCCATCTGAGAAATAGGGAATAATTTTCAAAGAAAGTCACAACTTTGTCTGCTTTCCAGATACATCCTGTGCAATATCTTTGCCATTTTCTCAATTATTTTTTCATTTTAAATTAAACCATGATCTAGCATTTCCATTATTCTACATAATAACCACTATGGAATAAATCTTGGCTTTCTTAGTTCTGGGTTCAATACTTAATGACATTATTAAAATTTGGAACAGATGAGAAAAGTGATCCTTCATCATGAAGAAAAATCCATTATTTCTAAACCAGGGATTATGGGTTTTAGATTGAACAATTACATCTCAGTAGCATGATGAAAGCATCACTCTGAAGATAAATCAGTGTCTGAGAGAAAGCCTTTAAATTGTAATTAAAGAATGTAGAACCTCTAGAAAAAATTAAAGGATATGTATGAATAAACACTTTTCCCTTATAAACCATAAAATTTAATAATGTGTCATAAATAAAATAGTTACTAGCATTTGTTAGAAAAAGAATCACACAATCTCATAAAGAATATTAGTCCATCCCATACTAAGTCACAGCTTTGGAGCTTCAAAATATAATCCCATCTTTTTACAGTTGAAGAAACTGAGACAAAGGTTAAATGACATGCCTAAAATTAGAAGATAAAAAAGGTAAAATTTGAACCTAAATTTTCTAACTTGTAATCCAATGCTTTTCATTGAACTATGTTATCTCCCACAGGAATCCCATCTGCAACATTACTGACAAGTAATCATCCCACTTGAAGACCTCCAGTGATGAGCAACTCATTACTTTCTAAGCCATACTTTTATTTTTTCCCCTTATAATTTTGATCATTAGGAAATTTTTCTTTATATTGATTTGAAATCTACCTTTCTAGTACTACTATTTCCAATATGATTCTGCCTTCCTATGCAAAGCAAAATAAGTCTAATCTCTTATTCACATATTAATTCATTAAACAACACAAATCTTCAACATGACAACCTTATAAATACTTGAAGACATTGATGTTTCTAGGATTAACACTTACTTCCTTCAATATATTCTTGTATCGCATCATTTTAAGTCCTTAATTATAGTTTCCCCCATTTAGATAATTAGTCGTTATGAACATATGCAATTAATAGAAATCTTAACTACAAATTAGAGTTTATAATTGAATACAATTCTCCATATTTGGTTTAACAAGAGCAGTATACAATGTCTTATGATTTCTAATGTTCTGGACAAATTACTTCTACTAATGTAGCTAATATTTGTATTCATTTCTTTAGTGGTTATTTCAGACCACTGAGTCACATTGATCTAGGAATACATGGAAACACCCAATATTGTCTCCCATAAGCTATTATATAATCATGTCTCACCTATCTTATACTTATATCATCACACATTTAAATGCAATGGTAACTAATGTAACTGATAAATCTTTAAGATATGCTTTTATCTTCCTCAGCCCAAGTCTAATACTTATTCCATTTAACTTCCTTTTAAAAGGAAAAATGATAATATAGTAAAATAAATGAAAAAACTATACCATCTGTTTTAGTTAAATTCTAGTTTGTGGAATAATTAATATTATAGCAACAAATAGATAGATGATAGAGAGAGAAATAGAGAGATAGATAGATAGATAGAAATGTAGCTACTAGGTAGAAAGATACCTAGATACATACATACATATCTACCAAAGCATCCCCCAAAGAGGCACCATTCTACCCATTAATCAATAGTCAGCTATCATTTATTAATCATTTACTAAATCCTAAGTACTAGAAATACAAAGAAAGACCAAAAATAATCCCTGCTCTCAAGGAACTCACAAACACATGATAGAAACAACATTCAAACACATATATACAAATAAGACATATATTTTAATTATCTTTTAGTTTGGAGATAACCTCAGAGTGAATAAACCAGAATTAAACAGCATGTGGGACTTTAGTAGGGACTTGAAAGAAGTTAGGTTATCTTGGTGTTAGAGATGAGGAAAACATTAGAGAAAGATATCAACTAGGGAAATAGAGTTGTGGATATTTAGTTATCTCTATACATTGATGTGACTCGGTGGATACAGTGCCTGACCTTGCATCAAGAAGATTTATTTTCCTGAGTTCAAATCTTCCTAAGACACTCACTAGCTATGTGATCTTGGATAAGTTACTTCATCCTGTTTGTCTCAAGAAATGAAAAAAGAAATGAACTGGAGAAGGAAATGGCAAACCATTATAGTATCTTTGCCAAGAAAACCCCAATGGAGTTTTGAAGAGTTGGACAAGATTAAAAACAACTAAGTAAGTACTTCAAGAGCTCATTCATACTTTGCAAGGCAAAGTCATTGAAAAAAGGGATTTTTTTTTGAAAGTGTAGCATATCATAGTTCATCTAGTGGTTAAACTAAAGAATCCATTCTCTCTACTCAAAAGAATTGTAGAGATAATACCCATTGCAGCCTGACAAGTTAATGATGGCAAGCAGTTTATTCAGCATCAGAAGAGCCAGTGACAAGGCTATTGTAACTAGCCCTGTACTGCTCTTTTTGATCCTTCCTTAGCATCACATATTCTCCAATTAGAGAACATAGGCTAAAGTCACATATAACATCCTGTACTCCCCCCCCAAAATAAAATCTGAGCAAGCCTAGCATCCCTTTGGCAGAGAAATAAATAAGTCATGAGGGCTTTGTTAACTGAATGTAAAAGATAGTGCCGTTCTGTCTGATTGGTCATTCCCAAATCACAAAAAAATAACTCCATCATTAACAGTTTTCATGGAGGATGATTACATATACTTTTTACCTATAGGTTCATATTCTCTACATTTTTATTATTGCTGGGAAAGCATATGGCTGGAAAATTCATCTTTTTTTTTTTCCTTCTCTTGTGACATAGTAGATTATTGTTATTTTTTCAAATAATGATTAGAGGAAAAGAAAGACAGTTCAATGAATGTTCCTATGAAATGCAAAAGAAAGCCTGCTTATTTTCAGAAAGATACTATTGCAACTCATAGGGAAGGCACATGCTTAACCTAACTTGAAAAATCATTAATCAGCTAATACAAATTCAAAAATTTATGGCTAAAGGGAAGAGAAAAGGATGTTAGCCTACAGATTCTTTTACAACAATGCAAAGGGGAAAAAAGCCATATTTATGGACTTGTGTGGGCAGTTGGGAAATGAAGGGGAAACATTTTAAGATTCTCTTAACCCTCTGGAAGTTCCAGGCTCCATGCTGACTTTGCCTTAAGCCTCAAAACCTAGGCATTTGGGAATGAGCTTCTTAGAAAGACAATCTGATATGTGACTTGGAACATCACACTGTTTGGGAGATGTGCACAGCTTGAACTAAAACATTATTGAAAAGAATGAAAATCTCTTTTTTTTTCCCTGAAGGGTTTCAGAGAATAAGATGTTTTAGATAATCTCTGTATTTTGCCAGTTCAGAAGAATGACCCTGTCTTATGAGATGTTCCCATGAATCCAGCACTTAGGTGACTCATTATTGCAGGGAACAAGCTGATTTTCAACACTGCATCATCATCTCTTCCTTCCTCAGCTGTTGGGGATTTTCCCCCCTTCAATTTCATCTTTGGCAGACAGTGATATTTTTAAAACAATGCAATGTTGTTTTTAAGGACTAGAAAATAGCCTCCACTCGTCACAATGATAAAACTATCTCAAATTTAAGGTGTTATTTATAACCAAGCTTTGAAAGTTAAAAAAAAAAAAATCTTGAACAAAAAATATGGCCTTTGGAAAACTAAAAAGTGTTAAACATTTACAATTTTAGTCAGAATTTACATCGATGGAACAGAGATTAATCCTTATATATTATGAAATAGGAAGAGTAAATTTAGATAAATATTAGATTACTAAGAAGGATAAAAGAGATGCAGAAAAGCATGCATAATAAAGGCAAGGACTTGCCTGAGCTGCCTCCCAAACTTCTTCAAATATGTTAAATAATGACTCTAAAGAAATTTTGAGTGGCAGGACCCCCCCCCCCAAAAAAAAAAGGTGAAACAATTTTCCAGCCTAGACAGCTTAGAAGATTGGCAAGAAAAGTCTGTTGCACCAGGGTGAGAATGGAATACAATCTGGTACAGCCTTGATAACTCAGACCAGGTCCCAGCAAACCAGGAGCAAACCTTGAAAATCACTGAATCAGCAGCAGCTATGGCTACTCCTGGAGTTCTCAGCCCACAAACCATAAGGGGGTTGAACTGATCAGAAGGACATTGCAAAGGTCCTTTTGTTTGTACTAAGGCAGGATTGTGCTGCCTTGCTCATATTCAGATCAGGTCACAGTCCTGGGTGCAAGTCCTAGGATAAGGATGAGTGCTAACACACCAGAACTTATGTTCACACACAGATTAGAGTACACCACCAGCAGAGTCTTAAATCCCTTTCCTTAGCTCCTACTACTTTAAAAGAAATGAAAATTTACAGATCTCTAGAAGGTTCTCTGAATACAGATGTACAAAACTCCTCAACCTTAGGGTAGTTCCCCCTCTACTAGGCAGGGGAAATGAGCAAATAACAGAAAAAGTTCTGACCATAGAAAGTTACTGTGCTGATAAAGAAGATCAAAATACATACTCAGAATAAGATAACAAATTAAAAACCCTTCTATCCAAAGCCTCTAAGAAAAATGTGAATTGAGTTCAAAAGGAGTTTAAAACCTAGTAAAAGAAGTAGAGGTAAAAATGAGAATAGAAATGAGAGTGATGCAGAAAATCATAAGAAACAAGTCAACTGCTTGGTAAGAAAAGGCACAAAAATACTGAAGAAAATAACACATTAAAAATATATTAGGTCAAATGGTAAAGAAAGAACCAAAACTAATGGGGCAGAAAATGTATTTAAAAAGCAGAAGTGGGTAAAGAGAGGCACAAAATTTTGCTGAAGAAAAAAATTCCTTTAAAAGTAAAATTTGCCAAATGGAAAAAAAAAAAAAAGAATAAAAGCTTACTGAAGAAAATAATTTCTTAAAAATTAGAAGTAAGGAAAAGGAAGCTAATAACTTTATGAGACATCAATAAACAATAAAACCAAAAAATTGGAAAAAAAGAAAACAATGTGAAATATCTCAGTGACAAAACAACTGACCTCAAAAATAGATCCAAAAGAGATATTTTAAAAATTACTGAACTATTTGAAAACTGTGATTAAAAAAAAAGAGGCCAGACATCACTGTTCAAGAAATTATCAAGGAAAACTGCCGGTATTCTAGAATCAGAGGGTAAAATAGAAATAGAAAAAATCCACAAATTGCTTCCTAAAAGGGATTGCAAAATCAAAAGTCCCAGGAATATTGTAGCCAAATTCTAGAGTTTCCAGACTAAGGAGAAAATATTGTAACCAGCTAAAAAGTGGTGTGGAGCCAAAGTCAGGATAACATAAGATTTAGCAGCTTCTACAATAAAGGATCAGAGAGGGTTTGGAAGATGATATTCTAGAAAGCAAAGGAGCTAGGATTACCAAGAATCACCTATCCAGCAAAACATTATAATCTCCAGGGGTAATACAGACAATGAATTAAATAGAGGACTTTCAAGTATTCTTGATGAAATGACCAGAGCTAAATAAAAAATGTGATTTTTCAAGACTGGAGAGAAGCATAAAAGGGCAAACAAGAAAGATGTCATATTTTATAAGAGTGAACTATTTATATTCCTACATTGGAAAATGATACTTATAACAAATAAGAACTATCTTAGTAGTAAGATAGTTTGAAGAAGTATATATATAGAGAGAGCATAGGTATGAATTGAAAAGGAAGAGATGATATCTAAAATTAAAGGGAGAGAAAGTTATATTGGGAAAAAAAGAATGGAATAAATTATCTCACATAAAAAAGGGCAGACAAATTTTGCAGTGTAGGGAAAAAGATGGGAAAGGAGGAGGTAAATGAAATTTGCTCTCATCAGAATGAGCTCAAAGAAGAAATAACATACTCACTCAGTTGGATTTAGAAATCTATTTTACTTTCCGGGAAAGTAGGAGCAGAAGAGGGATGAAGATTACAGAAGGGAGGGCAGATCGGGAGAGTAGATTGTCAGAAGTAAAGTAAAGCAGGTTGAAATGAAATGAGTGAATGGAATAAATAGAGGGACATAGACTTGGCAATAGTAACAAAAATTTTAAAGCTAGTTTCTCTGATAAAGGCCTCATTTCTCAAACATAGAGAGAAATGAAGGAACTTTTAAAATGAGAGCCATTCCCCTGTTGATAAATGATTAAAAGATATGAACATTATCAGATCAAGTAACCAAAGCTTTCTATAACCATATGAAAAAATGTTATAATTCACTATGGACTGGAGAAATGCAAGTTAAAATAATTTTGAGGCTCTACCTCATACCTATTAGATTGGCCAGTAGGACAGAAAAGGTGTGAGTGGACAAATGGTGACGCAGTTTTGGTAGAGTTGTGAACTGATTAAATCATTCTATAAAGCAATTTATAACTATGCCTAAAAGGATATTAAAATATGCATACCTTTTGACTTTGCAATACCATTACTAGATTTGAATCCCAAAAGAAATAAAAGACAAAAAGCAAAAGTACTAATGTGTGCAAAAATATTTATAGCAGTTCTTTTCTTATGGCAAAGAAATGACCATTGAAGGGATGTCTATCAATTGGAAAATGGCTGAACAAATTGTAATATGTGATTATGATGGAATGGTGTTCTACTACAAGAAATGATGAGCAAGATCCATTCAGAAAAACCTGAAAAGACTTCTATGAGGAGATTCAAAGTGAGATACACAATTTAAAAGTAACAATATTGTAAGATGATCACATGTCAGTGACTTAGTTTTTTTTTTTTCACCAATACAATGATCCAAGACAACTCTAAAGAACTTTTGATGAAAAATGCTAACCATACCCAGGGAAAGAACTGGTGGAACAAAGTTAAAGCTATAATAGATTTAATCAAAGGATAAAAATGAGGAAACTACACTATGTCAGTCACATAAATCAGTGTTATTTTAGACTATGTAAAATAACTAGACAATATAAGCTTATTATATTGCTGTGGTATAGGAAATAATGAGTAGGTGAGCTTAGAAATACTTGGACTTATGAAGATGGCACATAAAACTGCAATTTTTTTTTGTACAATTTGCTATTCCTTTTAAATACATAATAAAGTTATCATGTAAATTTCTTTTTTTCTATCCTTCCCCCCACTCTAGAGATGTTTACTATTAGAAACAAATTTTATATTATATACACACCATATAATACATACATACATATGTATGCACATATGCATATCTTACATATATACAAATATGTAAAATTATTCTATCCATATTTTTGTTTCTCAGTTTTTTCTCTGGATGAAATTAGCATCTTTCTTCATATGTCCTTTACAGCTATTTTGATATTCACATTAATCAAAATTATTCATTCACTCAAAGTAATTTTTAAAAATAATATGCTTTTAGTTTATACAGTGTGCTCTTGGTTCTGTTCATTTAGCTTTTCATTATTTTTGTTCAAGTCTTTCTGTTTTTCTAAGATCATTGAGTTCATTTCTTTTAACCCAATAGTATTTTTTAGCCATTCCTCAATTGCCATAACTTTTAGATTTATGAACTTTATATCTGTCCCTATTAACTACTGTCTTGTGAGGTGTGTGACCCATTATTCTAAACTATTGAGATGCTTTTGGAGTTTGGAATCTCATCAGATATGTATTTTATACTTCCAAACTGTGATTTTTACAAATTCAACAAGAATGCTATGATGAAATGTAGTCCTTCAATTCAAAATTGTTGAGTAGTTCAGTGTCTAGAACAACTTTTGCGGATACTTCACCATAGATCTCCCTCCAAGTTGATAATCAGTCCATTAGTGATTATTCCTTTCTGTAATTCTCCTTTGCTGTTGATGCTGATTCATGGACTACAAGAATCTTTATGCTCATCTCTTTACTTATTCTTGACCTGAGCATTTCAAAAAAAGACAGTCAATAAATGGTCAAAAGATATGAATATACAATTTTCAGATGAAGAAATTAAAACCATTTCTAGTCATATAAAAATGTTTTGAATCACTATTGATCAGAGAAATGCAACTAAAACAACTTTGAGATACCACTACACACCTCTCAGATTGACTACAATAACAGGAAAAGATAAGAATGAATGTTGGAGAGGATGTGGGAAAACTGGAACACTAATATATTGTTGGTTGGACTGATCCACCCATTCTGGAAAGCAATATGGAACTATGCACAAAGGGCTATCAAACAGTACATACCCTTTGATACAGAGTCTCTATGAGTTCTGTATTCCAAAGAGATCATAAGAAAGGGAAAAGGACCTACATGTACAAAAATGTTTGTAGCAGTGCTTTTGGTAGTGTCGAGGAACTGGAAACTGGAGTGGATGCCCATCAGTTAAAGAATGGCTGAATAAGTTATGATGTGTGAATGAAATCAAATATTATTGTCCATAAGAAATGATGAGTGGGCTGATTTCAGAAAAGCTTGGAGATATTTACATGAACTGATGCTGAATGAAGTGAGAGAACAAAGAGAACATTGTACAAAGCAGTAACAAAATTATAAGATGATGAATTCTAATGGACGTGGTTCTTTCCAACAATGAGGTGATTCAGGTCACTTCCAACTTATGTAAGGGTGAATATTAGGACAAAGATTGTTCACGAAGAGTAAAATAAATTAATACCTGAAAAATAATTTAAGAACTAAATAAGTCAATGTACCTTCTGTCCCCTTTTCTGCCATTCTCCTCCCACTATTATTAGGGAAGTAAAAGGCTTTGTAAAACATACAGTTTTATGTACTTTGTCCGCAATAGGTTGATATGGGGGGAAAGGTTTCTAATACTCCTAGGAAAGTATTAGAGATCCCAGCACAATAAATGAGGTATCAGAGAATGATCAGGATATTTATGAAATATTGATTTCCTTTATAACATATTAAACAATTAAAACACATTCTTCCTCCTTGCATTTAAAGACTGTGAGTCTTCATTCCACAAATCCTCTTGGGTTGAAACTAGTGTTTTTGATGTAACTTACTAAGGAGTGCTTTAGTTCTAAAGGAATTAGTTTAGAGGACTAGACTTAGGCCAGCTGGAGGAAAGAGAAAAATCAGCAGGAAACAGCATGGCCCATCCAGTACTTTGCAGAAAATCAACATCAGTCACAACAGAGTTTACATGCCCCTAGAGTAGAAAGGGAAGGAAGACCTTAGGAAGGTTAAGTTTTGCTTTTTATATCCTCCACATTTTGTCTTAATTCTCTGGGGAGGAAACACTTGATCTTTAGTTTATTAGATTACTATATTTTCTCAGCTCAAGCCTAGTCTCTTCATTACCTGGAAAAAGTACTGTTTCTTTACCTGAAGATTTCTTTTATGATGGGGCAGGAAAAGATCCTGCCTTATTTGTAGTTTGTTAATAGTATCTTGACATTTCCTATAGGGATGGTGGAAATTTGAACCATGTCTACACAATGCTAATATAATTATTTGTAAATTGAGGCTTCATTATTTTTTTTTTTACCAATCTCTGTAACTCAGCAAATGATAAATTATAGCAATCCTTCCCCCATCATTCCCATCCCATAGGGATATATTGTTTGTATCTGGTAAATTGACTTTTAATTTGGAAGTATGTAGCCTAAGACCCTGGAATGTGGGGGAACATGATTCCATTTATCCCACACCCAGTTTTAGAAGATAAACATTGTGAAGTCATTCTGTCTGCAGAGATTTCTCTAGGGTTTATTTTTAAAACCCCAATGACAACTCTCCTTAGCATTTCTTGATAAGTTTTAGATTGGGCTTAAAAAAGGAAATTGTACCATTTCATTTCTGACTCTCCCCTAGACTATATTATTAAATGTAGAATTAAACAGAGGTCCATGCTTTTGGTTATTTAATATAATCTATTGATAAGAATGATAATTATTATGTAAAAGAGCTAGAGCTTTTCTTTGAAAGGAGTGTCATATTTAGGTTTAGGTCCTGAAAAAAATTCAAAATGAAATAATTTAGTTAACTAGTCATTTATTTAATTATTTATTAACTTGTTATTTAGTTAATGAAGTTAATATGAGTTTGAAAAGTAATCCACTTCATTAATGGAATTAAAATGACTATAACCATGTACCTGTATCAGGAAAACTGAGAATATGTGAAGGAGTTTGGGCATCTTCACAAAGTTATAGGACAAAGTCTCTCAGGTTACATCTGTGAGGGGTTGTCAAGGAATGAGGAACTTAGATTTTTTGTTTTCAAAATTGTTATTTTTTTTCTTATATTTTAAGTTCTTAAATGTCTCCCTCCCTCCTCACCCTAAACTAAAAGAAGCCACCATATGATAAAATATAAAAATAAAAAAGAAAGATACAGTCTATCAGTATATATAAATGTGTGTATGTATGTATGTATGTATATATATATGTATGTATATATATATATATACACTGTATGCATCCTCCGTTAAATCATTAAAGCATCTTCCTTCATAGGTCCTTGATAGTTGATTTCAGTATTTATAATACTCAGAATAATTTAGTAATTCACAATTATTCTTTGAATGATATTGCAGTTAATGTATTCAATGTTCTCTGGATTCTGCTCACCTCGCTCTTCATTATTTCATGCAAGTCTTTCCATTTTTTCCCCCAATTCAACCTTTACATAATTTCTTATAGCACAGTAATATTCCATCATAATTATATGCTGTGATGACTGCATTTAGCACCCAGGATATTTTAAAATCAGCCGGAGCCAGGATAAGCGAAAGTCCTTGATCTTGACTCTTTGCGGAGGTGAAGAGGAAATGGCAATAGGAAGTGAGAGCAATCTTGACACAAATCCGGCCAGCAGTGCCTCTGGCTCTCACACTCTACCCACCAAATCCTCTACCCAATCTCCTATACAACACATCAAACTTGCACAGAGAGTGGGTGGGGCCATTCTTTCTCCAAGCATATATTAATAGAGTATTATCCAATTGGTAATTAGCCATAAGTGCTCCGACTGGACCTCAGTGCATCTGCTCAGCTTCAGCCCATTACAATATGACAGCTTATTTAGCCATTACCCAATTGATGTATATCTCCTCGATTCCTATGTCTTTGTCACCAAAAAGAGAGCTGCTATAAATATTTTAGAACATATAGGGTTTTTTCCTAATCACTTTGTGAAACAGAATTAATAGTGGGATTGCTGGGTCCAAAGAATATACAATTTTATAACTCTTTGATTATGATTCCAAATTATTCTTCATAATGGTTAGATTCACAGTTCCACCAACAATTTATTAATGTCCCAATTTTTTCATATATCTTCCAATATTTTTCATTTCCCCCTTTTATAATTTTAGATAATCTGATAAATGTGAGATGATATTACAAAGTTGTTTTAATTTTTATTTTGATAATTAATAGCAATTTAGAGCCTTTATTTTCATATGACTACATATAGTTTTGGTATTTTTATTCAAAAACTCCTTTTTTTTTTTCTGTTGCTTTTTATCTCTCTTTCTCTGTCTCTCTCCATCTCCTTTGTTGGATTCATTTTTTTAAATGTTATTCCAAGTTCTATTTTTTGGAGGTGGAGATAAGTAGATTCTTGCAATCCCAAGATAGGAATTGACCTACAAAACACCATATAATTTTGCATTTTTTTTACAGTGTTTACAAAAAAATCAGACTAACTCATTTAGGGGGTAAATAGATCTTTATAAAGAATTATAAATTTGAGAAACATCTATAGACTGATGAGAGTACCATGGAAAGGACTTAACACAGTTATGTATTCTTTGGGATCATATATGGTAATAATAAAGGGAGTCATTTGTTGTTGGTGTTCACTCATTTCAGTGAAGTCCAACTTTGTGACCCAATTTGTGGTTTGGGGGTTCAAAGATATTGAAGTGGTTTTGCCATTTTACTAATGGGGAACTGAGGCAAACAGGATTAAGTGACTTGCTCAGGTTCACACAACTAATAGATATCTGAAACTGAATTAAACTCATGAAGATGAATCCTTCTGACTTCAGACCCAGTACTACCTACCTGCCCCAAAATACTCAAGGAAATGGTTATTTAACTGCTCTACTGAATGAATTGCCTCACATTGAATCTTTTCCATAGTTTTGCAAAAATATCTAGAATGAATCACATAGTTTAGTGTGCCCAAAGGCACTACATTATAGGAATAATAATATTTTAAATGAAGGGAAAATTTATAATATTAGAAGAAAAAACCCTGATTAAATAAATATGGTAAAAGATAAAATCTTTGTTCTGGACTACAGCTTACAATAATACAGGTAACCAAATAGGAAAATAATTGTTTTTATATTACTTGAGGACTCCTACTTATGAAATTTTTAATTTCCATTGATCTTCCATTACCATCTTGATCCCAATTTAATGACACTAATTCCTTCAAACTCTTTGTCATTTTCACAAGGCAAAAGCAGTAGTAAAGGGATAATTACTTTTTTTTTAAGTTTTTTTTTTTTTTTTTTTGGATAAAAGTTAAGTGACTTGCCCAGGATCACACAGCCAGGCAGAATTTTTGAACTCAGTTCCTCCTGACTTCAGGGCTGGTGCTCTGGAATAGATTACTTTCTAGAAGCAACTTTATCTGGCTATATATATATATTTAAATAAAAACAAACAAATAAACAAATAAGTAAAAAAATTAATGAATAAATAAATAAAATAAATAAGGCCCGTGCTAATAAAGTTGCATTAAATCAATTTAGGTAGTTGTAGCAATAGTAAGAGAAATGTGGCAAAGGTGGAAGGAAACTTTTCATTTTCTGGATTCTCACTGAGTAGTTTATTGCCTAGTATTATAGAAAGAGCACTGTATGGGCATCAGGAGATTTGAGTTTCTGAACTAGTTCCAACACTAGCCTGCCCACTGACCTTAGATATGGAATATTAATCTCCTTAGGTTTCAGCTTCCTAATCTGCCAAAGTGTGGGAGTTAGATTAGATGTTGTGTAAGGACCCTTGCAATTATATAGTCTATGTTGTATGTGCTAAATTCCATAAAAGGAACCCACAGTTTCCCCCCTTATATTATGTTCTTCTCTCAAAATCTCTTGACAAATTCATGGTAGCTTTAATTAGGAACTAATGATAATTTAGGTTTTGATCAATTGGATTGCCTGATATTATTTGAAGTAGGATGAAAGAGTACAGCTTTCAGCCTCTCTTAAATATCTTTGACAAGTCCTACATTTATATTTCAGTTGGAATTATACACACATTATTTTTGGTTATTTTGTCATGAGAATGGAGTTAAACATGATTCCCTACCTTGTATCATTTCCTGTTTTTGATTACAGTCTGTGATCTTTTAGGACTTAAATCTATTTTTATGTTACAATTACGTACTGTAAAAAGTGATTCATTGTGGATTCTCCATTCAGCAATTAGCATGCTTTTGGCATTAAATCAATTGTTACTACAATAGTAATTATTCACTTTAATAAGTAAAATAATTGTTTCTAGTTATATAATTTATTGAGTTATTTTTAGTTTAAAATATCAGCTGTGTGTGTACAGAATGTAATTAGCAATCCGCTACACTTCAGTATTTTCTTCTTCAATTGGATAAACTCTTAATTAAATTTCATTATATTATTAATTGAACAATTTCTTTATCACAGAATATTCGAAATATAAAACACAATACTATTTTTAATGTGAGCAAAATAATTCAATTTTTATTTTTACCAGTCTCTTTAATATTCTTTGGATGTTTTTACCTTAGCTGTTTTTTTTTCAAATTATATTAATACATAATATTTTAAAAATCAGAAAGTACACTTAGTATAGACTGCTAGAACTTAAGAATTTTTTTTTTTTTTGAGGACTGACTAAATTAAGAATGCACTTTTAGTAAACACTTAATGTGTGCTGTTATACTTAATTTTGAATGACATAGTCTCTGCTTTCATGGAGCTTACTGTTAAGAAGAAACAATACATATGAAGTAGCGAGGACCAGGAGAAAGTGTTTTGGTTTGAAAGGTCCTAAGGCTGGTGAGTAGAGCCTAAGGGAATTACTTAGCATGCCCTTCCTAGTAGAAATAGAAATAGTAATTTGATTGCAGTTTGAAGAGTAAGAAATGGAAAACAATGAGGATGGGGTACATTTCTGCAGCAAGACTGATGATGTCTAAGATGCAACATGAAACATGACTGGGCCATCTAGCCACAGCTGAATTATAGAGACTAGTTCTTTTGAGAAATAATCAAGATTTTATTACTCTTTTCATCAGAGATTTCGTTCAATCAGGTGCCATTGAATACAAATGATTTTGATTTGATCAGGCAGAAGATAAAAAATATATAAATATGTATAAGTAGATGGATATCAAATGCTCCTTTATCTCAGTTGTAGCAAAAATAATATTGAAAGCAAACAAAGACAACTCTCATGGGAAGAATGGAGATATATGAGAAAAGCCAGACAGATAAGAGATGCCTATTCAGCTGAATATTCAGGAAAATTGGTCCACAAATTCATTCAACAAGGTTACCATTTTGTAATTCTGTATTTTAGCCTAAATTCAATTTTAGAGACTCCTAAGTTCTATTCTTAAAAAAAGAAAAAAAAATGCTGGGAAATGACAAATATGTATATGATATGATATGTCCTAAAAATTCAAGATTTCCAATTCCTATTTATGTGTTTCTACAGTTCAAGTACCTATCAAAGACAATAATAGCTGCCCCTGTAAATACACAGGTGTTTTTAGTTGACTGGAGAAATAATATGTACTAATGCATTTGATTATTTTTCCTTTTGACTTTAAAATCATAGGACTGGTGATTATTGATATCTGGGAGGGGTCAAGTATGCATCTTGTAGACTATTCCAAATCTCTTATTTTATAGGTGATAAAAATGGAAAACAAAGGATTGGAGGTGAAATACCCATAGTCACACAGATGCTTTTTGTTGTTGTTCTTGTTCAGTCATTCAGTCACATCTGACTTCATAACCCCATGGAACATGGTACACCAGGCCAGACCTTTCCACCCCCAGTATCTCTGGAAGTCTGACCAAGTTAATGCTCTTTGTTTTCATGATACTATCTACCCATGCTCATTCTTTGCTTTCCCATTTCCCCCTTTGCCTTCAAGCTTTCCCAATAGCAATTCCATCTTGTCATTATGCAGCCAAGATAAGCTTCAGCATTAGTATTTGACTACCATTAGGTGATAGAATTGGGAATTAAGCTCAGTTCCTCCTCAGATTTCAGTTCTGATCCTATACCACCTCTCCAGCCTTCCTGAATTTACTGCTCCCCAGATTTTTAATCAAGATTAGGATAGAAGTAACATTTCCAGGCAAATGTCTTGCTCATTCTACCTGTTAGCCAAGTCCTCTTAAAGACAAAACAAATTGCATTTCCAAGAGACTAAAAGAATAATAATGAACAAAGTAAAGGAGAGGGCAGTAAGGTCTTATCACTGAAACAAACAGGTCTATGACTGATTACACTTGGAAGAAAAATAGCCAGACTCCCTGGGGAATGATGGAAATGCCAGCCACCAGTCAACTAGAATTATGGCCATTTTGCTGAGAATATACAGTACCTCCATCCACATTCATTTCTGAAGATAGTCAAAAGGAATGTCAGCCACAGCTGCAGAAGGGTGTTGGGTCAGGGTCTCTGCTCTAGTCTAGAGTACCGTGATAATGGGCCAAAGGTACCATTCAAATGCTTGACTCTAAATAGAGTCAATATTTGAGGAGTGACTGAATCTATGAACAACTAGGTGATTCTAGAACATCAAACTTGGAGGCAGAAACACTCATTTTCTTTAGTTAAAATCTGACCTAGTTATTAGCTGGATGATCCTGGGCAAGTTACTTAAACCTTATTAGTTTACTCATCTGTAAAGTGATCTGGAGAAGAAAATGGCAAATCACAAAAGATACTGATCTTTTATAAGAAAACCCTGAATGTATCACAGTTAATAATAGAGGTTGACCGTATGTGTATGTATTCTGTATGGAGACATCCTTGAACTTCTGAGGCAAGTTCTTCTTGACATATAATCTGGAAAATTTCAACTTTTTGTGAGCATGAGCTGAATAGAATCAGCACCCACTGGTTTACCACGCGAAAGTACCCTAATGGCAATCAAAATCTCTTCTTCAGTTAGAACTTCAGCTAGGGAGAAATTGATTTCAACTTGAGGTAAACGGTCAATAGCTTCAGCATTGATTGATGGAAGTCTTCTGAGAACACTATGAAAGTGTTCAACCCATCTCTCTAGGACCTTATCACCTGGACAATATAATAATGCTATGACAGGAAACTCAATATCTTCCATTTGAATTGTCTTAGGAAGATTCTGAACAAGGAAGGGCAACCAGATATCTGTATCTGTATATACATATTTGTATGTATATATGTGTGTGTGTGTGTGTTTGTATATATATATATACACATACATATAAATATGTGTATACATACATATATATGTTTCTTTAATAGTATTTTTTCTCCAAATTACACGTCAAGAAGTATGTTCTCTAGATATTTTTTATGTTATAAAGTCAGTTTTATATTGCAAATCACTTTGGTTTCAAATCCTGCCCCTGTTACACACTGGCCATTTGACCCAGGTTTGGTCACTTTATTTTTCATTGCCCTTGGCAACTCTTTAAGACTGTAAGTTGCAGAGAATATGCTCCCCTGAATTAGCATAATTTCTTCATATATAGAAAGGAAATTCCAGTTCTAGCCCCTGTCCCAGCCTGTTATACTTTAACATTTTAAATACCCAGGGAAACATACTGTGATTGATCATCTTTGATATCAAGCAAAGAGTAGAGTGGCTGCAGGAGCTCTACCTTCAGTAACAATACCAGTCATGTAGTCACTAGTCAGAGGCCTACATATCTGTGCTCAGAACTGGACTTTTTCATCAGGGGAAAAAAGCCTGAAAGCTTTGAGCTGCAATTTATTTATAATTCTTCCCACATGCTGAAGTGTTGTCTCTGATAAAGACAAATCTGAGGGCTCTCTGTCATGAGTTTGAGGGATGCAAGGATATTTATTATGCAGTCTGGTGAATCAGCCCTTCAAAGAAAAATACAAGATGGTTATTTGTAATATGGTTCTTCATAAT
Organism: Antechinus flavipes; assembly: GCF_016432865.1. Classification (NCBI taxonomy): domain Eukaryota; kingdom Metazoa; phylum Chordata; class Mammalia; order Dasyuromorphia; family Dasyuridae; genus Antechinus; species Antechinus flavipes. The sequence goes on along the minus strand of NC_067398.1, from coordinate 143,183,834 downwards.
AAAATATTCTAAATCTAGATAAGAGTGAAAAGCACCATGTTTATGTCAGAGGAGTCATAAAATGTTTATATTATGGCCTGCTTATGTCATTGGATCACAGACATACAACTTGAAAGGTCTGACTCTTAGCTATTCTAAGCCTTTCTTTTTATTGTATTTGGGTAAAATGAGACCACCAGAGATTGTAACTTTCTCAGTAGATATCCCAAGTTTTTTTTTTTTTTTTTGAATAATCCAAATCTAGGGATCTTTACATTTGATTACCTTACTACATTAAAATAATACCTTTTAAAATTCAGTCTTTTAGATCCTCTTAGAGATGAAGGGAAAGATCATGACTTTATGAAAGATTTGGTAAGTTTTTGAAACCTACAGATGACAAATAAAGAAAAGTTTTATGGTGTCCTTGTCCTCATGGTTTGTCTAACATTGGCTTGATCAATAATTGGGGACCAAGTGTAAGCTACAAGAGATACAGATTCCAAATGAAAGAGTTCAGTCTGGGAAGGAGGAGACATGAAGTGAGCCTACCCCAGAAGGATGGACTAGCCTTAGATCGAAGAGATAACTATGATCGGAGAGTTGAGATGAACAGGAAAATCTGTCTAAATGAAAACCATATCAAATGATATGGAAGAGACAATCAATTTCAAAAAGATATCTCTTCTGGGGTTGTCAAATAGAAAATTTAGAGCAGGAATTCTTTATTTGTTTAGTGTCATGGAATCCAAAGGAATCCATGATACAAACTCCTTTGACAATCTGATAAAGCTTATGAAAGCTTTATCAGAATAATGTTTTTAAATGTAGAAAATATATAGAATTAAAAAGAAAATCAATTACATTATATAAAGATTTATTTTTTTTTCTAATCTGAGTTCATGATATTCCTGAAATATGTCAGTGGACCCTTGGGGACTTCATAGATTTAGATCCCTGAATTAAAGCAAGGAAACCTCCAGAGAAAGGATGAGTTAGCTTAATGCCTGAAACTGAAAGGAGATGGATTTGTGGCCTATAAAGAGAAAATATTTTATCTAATTGTGATAAGGAGTGAAAGAAGGGTCCTCTTGAGGTCTCCAAAACTCACTAGAGGACCTTGTAGATTTTATAAAACAGATGAAGTGAAGGAGTAGGTGAGGAAATCTCAGATATTTATTTATTGCACAAGTTATTCACAGGATAATTTCCATAAATATAGAGAGCAGATATTGTTGTGATTACCTCACTCTCTTAGTTGATTGAAAAGAGGAGAGAAGTGACTAAAGATGCTCCTCTATCCTTAAATTTCTGTAGGTGATAGGGGTAAGAGCAGTGTTAAATGTATTCCCATTTCTCCCTTCAGTAACTGATATCCTCAATAACTACAGCTCTACAAACCAATTGTGACAACACAATGTCCTCTCAGTTTCTTCCATTGTCTCCACCTTTGGTAATAACTATTTGATACTATTCACTCTTTTAAAAAATTAACATTTTTATTTATCCCAAATTCTATCTTTCTCTCCCTTATACCTGCACTAAGGTGATAAGCAATCAGATATAGGTTATACATGTGCAATCATGTAAAACATTTTATATTAATCATTTTATACAAGAATACCCAAATTTAGAAATGAAATAAAGAGAAAAATAGCATGCTTCAATCTGTATTAAGTCAATATCAGTTCTTTCTCTGGAGCTGGGTATGATGCTTTATCATTGATGCTCTGGCATTACTGAAAATAGCCAAGTCATTCAGAGTTCTTCATCAAGTGATATTGTTCTTACTGTGTATAGTGTTCTCCTCGTTCTTCTCCACTATGGGTAGTGTTCATTCTTAAATAGCATGGCACAGGAGGAAAAAAAAACCCTGCCTCTAAAATCAGAAGCCTTATATTCAAATTTTGCTCTTGATACTTTTCTTAACTTTATGACTTTAGGCAAGTTAATCTTCTCAATACTTAGGTTCCTCTTCTGTAAACTAAGAGAAATGGATCATAAGTTCTCTAAGGTATCCTCTAGATATAAGAATTTGGGAGTGATTGGATATTTGATTCTAGGAGTCTTGGGGTCAATTTCTTTGAAAACTGAATAGAAATTGACCCTAAGACTTCTAGAATCAAATATCCATTAGATTTTAAATCTGGAAGGAACAGCAGAGTCCCTCTAGTGAAAACATTCTATTTTATAAAGAAGCAAACTCAAATCTATGAAAGTTAAGCAATTCAAATTATGATTTTTTTTTATTTTTGACCAGTACTACATTTAAATTATGATTTGACTTTTAAAAACAATAAATGTGAACTTTTACAAAATGAGAGTACTGTACTTGCATATTTCTAAGCCTGCTGTGAGCTCCTCCACTCTGTGTCAGGAAAATGTCTTTTTGTCTGTTTTCCTATCCAAATTTGAACAGGGAAAGAGATATCTCTTCTGAGGTTCACTTTGTGACAATATAAACAATTTAGAATACTCATAATATTTGCTAGCAATCTGAACTTGTTTTAGAAATGCAAAAAATGGACAATCACAGTGCTTGTTACCAACATTCTGATATTTATTCTTTGCCCCAATTATTAAAAAAAAAAATCTGCAACTAAAGAAGCATTCCTCTGCTATTTTCCCATGATTTCTTTCATTTGAGATTGAAACTAAATAAAAATTTGTTCAATATTTCATGAATTATGTAAATGAAATGTACAAATACACTGCATAGAGGAAAAAAAGGTCCCAATGTATTAAGCAGGAACTGCATTGGTAATGGAGGAAGGTAATTACCAAATGAATTGCAGTAAACATATTTGCCTGTGCATTCTGCACTATTCAGAGAAAATCTTTCCTGCATTTATTTCTAATGGAGCTTATTCTCCCATTGGCACATAAGAGATGGAATTGTCCCATTCATTGATTAGGGTAGAAAGAGAATCCTAGGATGATACATTTTTCCACATTGATGGGAGAATTATTCTCCTTACTGTTTTTCCTCCCACTAAAACAATCTCTAGGAGACATTTTTTACCTATTCACTTGCATGATGAGTTTGATTGTCAGGAGATTCAAGACTGAGAGAGCAAAGTTATTTTTGTGTGTAGGATTCTAATATAGAAAATAAAAACCGGTGTCATTTGTTATTTTTCCACTGTTGGTATAAAAAAGTAAAGACAAAATTTCAATCAATAGGAGAGAACTACACCATGTCCAAGATTCATTTCATTGCTAATATAGCATGATTTTATTCTAAGATTACTCAGTGGCGTGTATTAGCAAGTAGGAAATTAAGGGTTCTAGATACTATTCCCTGCTTTATCCAGGTTCTCAGATTGCTTCATTGCAATCTCAGGGAATAGGCTCAATTCTGGCATTTCTATTTCACAGTTCAGCGTCTCAGAAGAATTAACTCCAATTTAAGGAGTCAAGGAATATGGTCCCCAAAGCCCAAAGGTTTTTAATGCCTTTTCCAAAGTTAGAAGTACAGAGAATAACTGGTTTGAATAATGTTATATTAATTATTAATTTTATCATTATTTTTACTTTTGGGGTACATGCAAATGAATAGAAAGTTACATACGCACTTATACAAAATAAATGTTTTCTCTTCCCCAATTTGCTGGTGAGGGCAGGAGAATGAGGTGTGTCTCTAGTTGAATAGCTATAATAACATCTTTTACTGTATCATCTTTCCTAAGATTGTGTTGAGAATGGTAATAGTGTTAACAAAACATTTACTTTTGGATAATATCTAAGTCAGGTATTCATTGCAGCAAAATAGTATATTTTCAGTTTTTAGAGAATGGTGGGATATAGTGATGGTGAAGACCTCTTAATTTTTCCTTCCCATGAGCAGCATATCCTTACATTAATAAAATAATGGTTTATTAAATCTAGTTTCAAAGGCATACCTATCACCATTACCCTTGAAAGCTATGTTTTGAACATTTTTCATAATATTCAAACTAGGTTTCCTCTCCCTAATTTCTTTTCATTGCTCATTTTGGCATTTATACTTTTTCACTGCTTTTCATCACACTAGCTTCTTTCCACCCCTTTATTTTCAGTAGACTTGATAGTCAACCTGGTGGATAGAAAGACAAATTAGAAAGTTAAGTCTTAACTTTAGGTTAGAGACTTGGCAAGTCACCACAGAAATCAATACCTTTTTTCCCTCTGAGTGGGCATATCCCAGCATCCTTTCTGCTAAAAACCTAAGATCTTCTATCAAAAGTTCCACAATAGAAGTAGAAGAAACCATGGATATCACAAAAAGGAAACAGGCCAAGAGAAGCAAAATAACTTCCCAGGCCCCGTAGGAAGCAAGTGACAAAGCAGAGATTCACACCCATCTATTCAGACTACAAATCCAAAGAATCAGACAACCTTCTCAGCCTTGTACTTCTGTCATAGAAAATCCTAGAAGTTCAGATTTCATCTCAATACTATTCACTTGGTAATTTGCTTCCCTAATTGGAGGCTGTAGGGATACACCGTTTCCAATTGTGCCTTTATTTGCCTATCTGCCTATGAATTCAGTGGAAAATAAGCAGCAGATTAAAACTATTTTCTCCTGTTGTATGAAAATTGCTCTTTATGGAATATTTTTCAGTGTTCTTCATTGTGCTGAGGAATAGAATAAGCCTCTCAGATTATTACTTGCCATTTTTGTGCAATTGAAATATGTCTAAAAGGCAAGTTTTCCCTTGAAGTATCATCCCATCAAGATTTTGTTTTATTTTCTCACTTTTTCTTCCTTTTACTCCTCTAAGAAAGGATGAAGAGGACTCTTAGAAACTAACACAAGGTGTTCAGAAGTTTAGTCCAGTGTGGATCCATTATCTGCTGAAGACAGAAACAGGAAAAGAGAAGGAGAGAAAGACAGACAAAGGCAGACACAGAGAGACAGACAGAGACAGAGAAAGAGAGAGAGAGAGAGAGAGACAGAGAGACAGAGAGAGACAGAGACAGAGACAGAGACACAGAGACACAGACACAGAGACAGATGGAGACAGAGACAAAGAGAGAGAGGCAGAAAGACATAGACACAGAGTCAGAGGCAAAAAAGTAGAGACAGAACATCAAGAGAAAGATAGGGCAAGAGAGACATAGACTGGAACAAAAAAAACAAAAGACAGAGACAGATAAGTAGGTAGCTAGTAATGAAAAGATGTGAGATTATGAAAAAATAGTCCTAACAAAAAATTAGTATAAGTGGGTCTCTTAACCAAGGATAAATGAAATATTTAGTGTATTGGCTTCACTCTCCATAACTGGCTTTATAAAAAAGTGTTACAATGGAAAGAATATTAGATTTGGGATCTGAAGACCTAGGTTTGAAACCAAACCTTTGCTTTGCTATTTATTACTTGTATGATCTTATTCCTCATCTATAAATAGAAGTTGGAATGAGAGGGGCTTGTTGATCACTAAGGTCACTTTCAATTTAAATCTGAAATCTTACATACAATCAAAGTTTGTTTGTTTCCCCCAATCTTTCAAAATAGTCTCCTCACCTAATCTAGCAATATTTAAAATAATATTGGAATTTTTTTTTAATGTTTTGTTTTTTTTTTGTTTTTCTGCCCGTTCTATTGAAGAGGCACCTTTCTTTGTTAGCATTTGGAAAGGCTATGAAGAACATGGGCAAATGATGAAAAAAAGGTCTGAAATTTATGGACCAGGTTGTTCATACCTTGTCCAAGTTGGCTTACATTCAGCAAATAATGAAGAAGCCATCTGTTTATTCAGACTTTTTCTTGAGTGGCCCTCTTGTGGTTATTTTTCCTAGAAACTAGAGCTTTTACCTTAACCCCATTTTATTATCAATGAAAAAAAAAAAAAAAAAAAAAAGGTTGTAAATAGCCTCTGCATTCTTCTATTCTAGAATATGAGCTAGCTTTAGGCATGCCTTCTGAAAAATAAAACACTCTTTTTTGAGAAATTAGAGCTTGATATCTGGGACAGTGTCTTTTGCTATGCTGACAAAGGCTTTGGAAAGCAAATACCTGAGCAAACAATATTTTGACTCTACTGCAGACCTCCACCTGGAATAATTTAAATAGCCTCAAAGCAGTCTATCGTCTCTGTATTTCTCTTTCTCTACCTCCTTTCCCCACCCCTCTCTTTTTCCTCTTATTTTTCAATCATCTCTCTCCCTCTCCTCTTTCTTTCTGTCCCACTCCAACTGTTCTTTCCTCTCCCCTCCCTCCCTTTGTCTCTCCCTTTTTCCCTTCTTCCCTTCATTCTTCTTTCTCCCTCCCTCCTTCCCTTTCTCTCTCCTTCCCTCCTTTTCTCTCTCCCTCTTGCTCCTCTTTTTTTTGCTGGATATACATCTATTTGCCTCAAATTATCCCAGGTATTGTTTCAATTACCTAGATTTTTTGAATTTATGGAATTTTGCCTAAATGCAAATCAAACAGGTAAATTTAAAAAATATATATTAAACTCCTATATCACATAAGGATAGGCTTTACTGTAGTTTTAGCTCATTTTTAGAAATGAGACAGGAATTCCACAAAACTTTCACCTAAAGACTGTAAAAAGTTGATCCAGTTTTGAAAGGATAGCTAAATCTAAATTGAAAAGGAGTGATCTAATAATGTCATCTCTCTCTCTCTCTCTCTCTCTCTCTCTCTCTCTCTTTCTCTCTCTCTCTCTTTCATACACACACACACACACACACACACACACACACAAGTTCTAAAACATATATAATTTTTAGAAGGGCACCATCTTAGAGACCATGTTGTTTATTAGATAGTACCCATAGGACTTAAGGGTCCCACAAAAATAGCAAAGAATGAAAATCGCCTTATTGATTTATATATATACATATATATATATATATATATGCAAGTCATCAAACATTTGTGAAACACTTGTTTCATGGTCTGGTACTGGGCTAAAGCATGGGGAATACAAAGAAAGGCAGAAACTTAGTCCCTCTTATCAATCTTTTACATTTTACTAGGGGAGGTAACACAAAACACTGTATTAGAGAAAGTTATGAACACAAGGGAGATGAATGAGAAGGGAAAGGCCTCTTGCAGGAAGTGAGATTTGAGCTGAGCCTTGAAGGACTCTAAAGAAAATGACAGTTGGAGCTGAAAAGAAAGATTATTTCTCATCATCCCAGAATTCATTTCAACTTCAATGCCTCTCCATTTCCAAGAGGGCCTCTCCCAGTGAAAAAGTGCCTTCCTTCCCAAGGAATAAAATCCCTGAGGAATCCAAATTAATGAAAGTCTAAAAAATAATATATACGGATCTGGAGTTAGGAGATGTGAATTTAAATTCCTGTTCTGATGTTAGTTCTTTGACCCAGTGCAAGTTAAACATCAGTTTAGTCATCTATCACAATGAGATAAATAATAACAGTACTATTAACTTCACAGGATTATTTTGAAGAAACTTTAAAGTTCTATAGAAATATCAGTTATTATTCTCCCAAAGAACGCCACCCTAAGACCCTACTCCACAACCTATTGTCCTAAGTATACATTCTTTTATTTAAATAATAACTTATTTTCAAAGCATGTGCAAAGATAGTTTCAAACATTCACCCTTGAAAAACCTTGTGTTACAAATTTTTCTCCCTCCCTTTCCCTGACCTCCTTCCCTAGACAGCAAGTAATCTAATATATATTAAACATGTACAGTTTTTCTATATATATTTTCACATTTATCATGCTACACAAGAAAAATTAAATCAAAGTGGGAAAATATGAGAAAGAAAAAAAAAAGCAAGCAAAAACAAACAACAAAAAGGTGAAAATACTATATTGTGATCTACACTCAGTACCCACAATCCTCTCTCTGGGTGTAGATGTCTCTCTTCATCACATGACCATTGTAACTGGCCTAAATCATCTCACTGTTGAAAAGAACCACGTCCATCAGAATTGATCATCATATAATCTTGTTGTTGCCGTGTACAATGATCTTCTGATTCTGCTCATTTCACTCAGCATCAGTTCATATAAATCTCTCCAGGCCTTTCTGAAATCATCCTGCTGGTTGTTTCTTTCAGAACAATAATGTTCCATAACATTCATATACATAATTTATTCAGCCATTCTCCAGCGATGGATATCCACTCAGTTTCCAGTTTCTTGCCACTAAAAAAAGGGCTGCCACAAACATTTTTGCACATGTGGGTCCTTTTCCCTCCTTTAAGATCTCTTTGGGATATGGGCCCTGTAGAGCCACTGCTGAATTAAAAGTTTGATACCCCTTTGGGCATAATTTTAAATTGCTCTCCAGAATGATTGGATCAATTCACAACTCAAGCAGCAATGCATCAGTGTCCCAGTTTTCCCACATTCCCTCCAACATTCATCATTATCTTTTCCTTTCATTTTAGCCTAATTGAGAGCTATGCAGTGGTACCTCAGACTTATTTTAATTTGCATTTCTCTGATCAATAGTGATTTAGAGCATTTTTCATATGACTAGAAATGATTTTAATTTCTTTATTTGAAAATTGTCTATTCATATCATTTGACCAAACATTTATCAACTGAAGAATGGCTTGTATTCTTATAAATTTGAGTCAACTTTCTATATATTTTAGAAATGAGGCCTTTGTCAGAATCATTAGATATAAAATTTTACCAGTTTTCTGAATCCCTGAAGTATACATTTCAAATGACATATTTGAGATTTAAAGAATAGCAATGAAATTTTGGAGAAGAATGCTTATTCTCTCATTTGCATTAGGCTGTAGAACAATCTTTTCATTAATAAAAAAAAAGTCAGTTGATTTTGACAAAAGTAGAATTAATTCTCAGTCCTAATTGATTTAGCCATTGAATGTGCTTCAAAGTACTTGTCTGATATTATATAGGTCACTTACTTCTCTAGACTTTAATAAAGGACCACAATCTCTCTTTCTCTCTATCTCTCACTCTTCCCCCATCTATCTATCTATCTATCTATCTATCTATCCATATTAACTTTTTGCAAACCCTAAAAAAAATAATATCTGTAAAATGGGAGGATTAGACTAGATTTCTAAGATTCAAATTCCAGCAGGCTATGTCTTATAATAACTATTGTGACATTCAGGACACTAAACAATGAAAGGAAATAGACAACTTTCTAAAGCTTTTGTTAGTCACTCATAGAGGCTCGAGCCTTAGCTTCCCAAAGCATTACTTTAAGTCAGAATCACAATAACCAAAAATTATATCATGGATAAAGTCATTTGACATAGAAACATACCTCAGGGCAGCTATCTACCATCTGAGCTCTTTAAAATCAAACAAAAAAAGATCAATATCTTCCTTCAAAATTGGTGTGTGTGTGTGTGTGTGTGTGTGTGTGTGTGTGTGTGTGTGTGGTGTGTTTAAAAAAAGCAAAATAAAAAAAAAAATAGCTCCAGGAATGAAAGCTGTCAAGTTTTTATCACTGAACACATTTTTCACAACTCAGTTAACCCTTGCCCTTCCCTCCAGAAAAGAGCTATTTATAATGGACACCCATGGATCCTACATCATTCCATTGAGAACAGGGCCACCATATTAATTACATAGTAAGAGGGATGAAAAAGCTGTGCTTTAACCCTGATGCACTTTAAAGTGAACTTTTCTGACTCCATAACCAGGTGTTCTTTTTATGTATTTACTAAATGAGTGATCAGGACCATCATTATACAAAACCACTCTTATGACCCCCGGATATTAGCAGATTCTTTTTTATGATTAGGGCAATGGGACAGATTTTGCTTGGGCTTTTATTAACTTGGCACATGACTATGCTTTCAGAAGGGACTTTCAGATACAGACTTCTGTCAAATTTACCATATGGAATTACTGGGCTCACAGTCCTATGAATTTTTCTTGGCTCCGGGCCTGATTTGGCGATTATCAGTGCTATCCAGGATTTTCTCCACTGGAGACAGTGCTCAGAATAAACTGGTATCTCAGAAAAACAGAAAGCTGAAAATCAGGGAGATCTTAATGGCTACTTCCATTTGCAAGGAGGAACAGTGGCTTATGAAGAACTTTATAGGGACCATTAAAGAAAGGTTCAGACATCCCCTTAAATCTAATTTAGTGGTTTGGCTGTTTGAGCTGAATGCCTAGTGGAAGGAGTACATTGTTATGCCCAGAGCCCTTAAAAGTTCAAAAAAGTAGATTTTGGCTCAGGTCTGAATTATTGGTGCTTCTAAAAGTCCAAATCTGAACTACCCTAGGGAAAATCCATAGGAAATATAACATATTCACTACATCTCACAAATAATATGAAAAGGCTAGTTAATGAACTGAGAAGTTTGCTAAATTCCTTATTGGGAAAAAAAAATCTTTTATTACAAAAGTCCTTCTCACTCAGAATGGAGGGCCACTGAACTTCCTGGTCTCATCACTAATTATAATACATTTTTAATGATCCACTTGGATTTTTTCCAGGATTGAATTTACTATTGCACAATCCAGATGGAGAGAAATTCTAACTCTCCAATTCTATAAGGCAGTAGATAGAGCACTCTGGACTGGCCAGTCAATCAATCCTGATTAAATCTTGGAGGGAAGGAAAAGGGGAGGAAAAGAAGGAAGGAAGGAAGGAAAGAAGGAAGGAAGGAAGGAAGGAAGGAAGGAAGGAAGGAAGGAAGGAAGGAAGGAAGGAAGGAAGGAAGGAAGGAAGGAAGGAAGGAAGGAATGGAAGAAAGAAGAAAGGGAAAAAATAAGAAATAATGAAAGGAGAGAGAGAGCAAGAAGAAAGGGAAGGAAGGAAGAAAAGAAAGAATGAAGGGAAGAAAGGGAAGAAGAAGAAAGAAAGAGAAAGAAAAGGAAAAGAAGGGAAGAGAAAAAAAAAAACAGTCATAGAATCATATATTTATGTCTGAAAGGAACTTCAGAAGCTTTCTAATATAAACTCTGCATTTTAAAGATAAGGAAACTGAGGCCTGGAGAGATTACAAGTCTTGCCCAAGGCCATGTTGTATGCAGTAAGTAGCAGAGTTAGAATTTAAACCTTTCTCCTCTGATTCTAAAAACAGTTACCTTTTTTTTTTTTTTTTTTTTTTTTGTACTGTGAGAAGTAATACAGAAATACAGGCACAAGAAACCAGTGTATGTTAATGCTTATTTTAATGGGATTATTTCATTAATCGCCTTTAATTCTGATGTGAATTTAAATTACCATCAAAGTGAGAACTCCCTCCACCAGAGCTGGGAGTCCATAACTGAGTGTTTACTTATATGTATATGTATTTTTACTTCATTTAGTAGAATGTAAGTTTTTTTTTTTGAGATCTAGAACTATTTAGTTTTGGGATTTGCAAGCTAGGGCAGAAAATACTTAGTAAATGCTCATTTAATGAATTAATAGTAAGTCTTGAAAAGTTATACATATATTTATCTAAGACCCAGAAATTAAATGACTTTCTGCAGGTAAGAACTACCTTTCTGAGGTGAGATTTGAACTGGAGTCCCAGCTCTCACTCTTACCAATATGCCATGATGTCTTTCGAAAATAGCATTCTTTTGTTCTTTTTTCCCCTTTTGATCCAGGGAGCCCTGCTTCCCTCAGAATAGAACTAAGATATAGAATACTTCTTCCATTTAATCACAGAGACAACTCATCATACAGCTCACAAATCAGTCAATTAAAATATATTTTTGGTTAAATGGTGCTTTTCAATATTTAGATATAAACCATCATTTCATGCATCTTCATGGAAATGACTGGGAGACAAAATGTGTTAGGAATTGTAAGAAATATATCATACCCCTTAAATACTTTCTGGCTATTAAATAAAAAAGGATAATAGTTGTATCCAGAGACAAGTAAGTCTTACAGTAGATTTGTTAGTGTACATATATGATATTTTACCAGAGCCATTAAGGCATGGTCAGTTTCAAAGAAAACGTGGAAATGTCTTGCTTTATGTTTAACATGCTCATTTTTATTCATACCATATCTTGTACCAAGGGATATGCTATGAGTCATGCAGTCTCTTGTTGTACTGCTCATACAAGCTGATTTGGAAGATGACAGGATTCAGAGTGTTTTTTGCAGAGATGGATAATGGATCCTCACATATGATTATACATTTTGATCATTGGAAAAACTTAACGTAAGGGCCACATGTGTGATCTGTACAGTCCTATGTGACATTTATACATTAACCTCAGGTCACATGATTTCCCCAACTGCTAGTACTTTCCTTCCCACATTAAAATATATATATATGTAAATTATTTTGTGTAAATTCTGTGGCTTTGTTTGTGTCAACAGTACATTAGTCATCCCTCCCTCTCCCCCCCCCCCAATAGAATGTAAATTGCTTAAGGGGATTTTTCATTTTGGTCTTCCTATCCCTAGCATCTCACAGAGTACCTGACAAATAGTAAGCATTTAATAAATATTTGTTAGCTTATTGATTTAGTTATTATGAAAGCTCATTAACAAAGAAACAAAATGAGTACTCAAATTTGATCTGATTGATCTGACATTGAATTTTCTTTTAAATTTACTAGGATTATTTTTTTCTGCCAAAGAGAAAAGCAAGACAGGGAAATGACCCCAAATGAACTGGATTTGGGTGATGATCAGCTTGTGGAAAAAAAGCAATTGAGAACTAGCTGGGTTTTTCCATGTAAACATCAATAAGGGCCATCTGACTAAACAAGAAATAGGAGATGAAAAACATATGGCTTTTGGAGTCGACCCTGCCACTCAGTTGCTGTGTGACCCTAAATAAGTTAATTATTAAGTTAATCATAATTAATAATTAGGATATTGATAATTTAATTAGCATTCATTTGCCTCAGTTGTTCTTTTATCTTTGAAAAATCAGGCTTGTGAAGTGCATTATCAAACATCCTGATACACTTGCTGCTTAGCTAACAAGGGTTCTTATTATCCTTATCCCACTAATTTTCATCAGTTCTTAATCTCTTTGACTGAATGGCATTCAGATGTTCAAATGAGTGCTGTGATGACTCATTATCCGAAGTGTTGTATTCATATCTAGACTTCCCTTCTTCTTTATCTGCATCCATGGAAACACTTTCAACCTCAATCTTAAGTACTATCTCTTCCATGATGCCCTCCTTGGTATCCCTAGCTGAAAATTATCTCTTCCCTCTCAGATTTTCCTTGAGTATTTTCTGTTTCTCCTTTGCTCTATCATAGTCTACTTTGTCTATATGTTGCATTTTCCCACTAGAATGTACATATCTTGAGGGCAAGGACTATGTGATTTTCCACATATGTATTCCCAGTGTGCCTACCACATAGTGGGCATTTAATAAATATCCATTGTATTGAATTGAACTGAACAGCCTGAAATTAAAAGTAGCAGGTGAGAAGAAAGACCAGTAGAAACGGAGCTCACAGAAAGCCCATTTAGCAGTATCAACAAGCATTTCATAAATGCCTACCATGTGTCAAGCACACAAATACATAAGTATGGAGTATTAAGTATAACAGGATAAAAAATAAACAGTTTCTGCCCTTGAGTAGTTTACTTCCTATTGGGGGAAAAATACACTTAAATTTATTTAAGATATTTGCAAAAATTATAAGAAATTTTTAAGAAAAAGGCAATGTCAGCTAGAAGAACTGAAAAGGGTTCATTCAGAAGAATGTGGCAGTTGAACTGAGTTTTGACAGAAGCTAGGAACATAAAGAGGCATTGAGTGAGAAGGTGTGGACTCTAGTCTTGGGAAACAATAGACAGAGGCACAGAGACAGAAAAAGAAATTTTATATGTGAGGAACCGGAAAAAAAAAAAAAAACCATTCATTTGTATTATTGAATGTAGAAAGGATAGTGATTATATCTAATAAATCTAGAAAGGATGGAGCCAGGTTGTCATAATATTCAAATGCCAAACAGAGGACTTCATATTTAATCCTAAAGATGATGGGAAGTCACTGGGGTTTTTGAGTGAGGGAATGATACAGAAGTGCATGTGTTTTAGAAATATCCAATGGGCAGTTTTGTGGAGGATGGATTAATGAAGGAAAGGCATTGCAATGATACAGTTGATAAATTAGAAGGACTTGGAGAATGGCTGAACAAGTTGTGGTACATGAAGGTCAATGGAATATTATTGTTTTACAAAAAAATGATGAACAAGCTAATTATAGAAATTCCTGGGAAAATTTACATGAATTGAGGCTGAGCAAATCAAACAGACCCAGGAATACCTTGCATACAATAAGGTGCAATGATCAACAATGGAAGACTTGGTTCTTCTCACTGGTTCAGTGATCCAAAACAATCCCAATAGATTTTGGATAGAAAATACCATCTGCATCCAGAAAAGAACTAAGTAGACTGAATGTAAATAAACACATGCTATGTTCACTTCTTTTTTTCTGTTTTTATGTCTCCCATGTTTTTTCCCTTTTGCTCTGATTTTTTTCTTTCTCAACATGATTCATAAAGTAATGTGTGTGTGTGTGTGTGTGTGTGTGTGTGTATTTAAAGTTAGGAGTGCTTGAATTAGGGTAGTGGTCATGTGAATAGAAAAAAAAGGAATGGATATGAGAGAACCTTGTGGATATAAAATTGACCATAATAAGCAATTGTTTGGATATTTAGAATTAGAGAGAGCAAAGGATTCAAGATCACTCCAAGAATGTGAATATTTGGCAGTTGTTTGTGTGTGTGTGTGTGTGTGTGTGTGTGTGTGTGTGTTTTGGGAGGGGTGGCGGGAGGTTGAAAGGTGAGCAAAGTACATAAGAGGAGAAATATCCTGGGCAGCCAAATCCTTCAAATGAGAATCTTCAGGAGATTATAAGGAACAACCAACATAAGGGCAGAAAATGCTCTTTCAGAAGTTGTTTTACAATATCTCAGGGAATCCTTCAGTTTATAGGATGAAAAACATAATAAAATGAATCTTCATTTCCCTCTTGCAGCAAAAAAAAGAAAGAAATTCTATGAGAAAGTCACTTGTCACTATGCAGACAATATTTCTAATTTATGAGAAGATTGCTAAAAATAAAACAATCCTTAAAATACAGGTTTTGAATGTTAGGTTTATTTATTTATTTATTTATTTTTACTCTGAAAAGGGCTTCTCCTGCTATTTATACCCCATCTGCACAAGCCAGTTTTTCAGTAGCTAACTCATCATCAACATGACTCATATTTCCTTAAGCCCTGATACCATATGTTTCTCTAAGTAAAATTCTTTTTTCAAGTATTTTTTCTCATATAATTACTGAGGTAGGAAGATGGAACTGCATTATAAGAAGTCATTTAGAAGACTTTTTTTCTTTTGAATGAACTTCAGAAAGCCTAGAAATCTTGATATCCAGCCATCAAAAATGCCTTAAATCAACCTTATATGAATTCCATTAGATAAACTAATGGGTAAAAATTGCAAAAGGTAATTGTTATGCTAATCTCATAACTTAGAAAAGGCAAAATTTACAAAGAGTTTAGCAAGTAGACATTTTTACCAATGAAATTAGCATGATATTCTAGAATGTGAAGTTTAGGTAAAGAAGCATTAGGAAAATAGAATAGAAAGTTGGCCTCCTGAGTGCTGTTATCCTGATCTACTCACCATTTTAGGGGATACATGCAAATTTGTACTATTTGGGTTTCTCAGCTTCAAAATTTGAGATTCTAAATATCTATAAGCACTATATTTCTTCCTCAAGTCAAAAATTAATGAGATAAGTGTCAGGAAGCTTAAGTAATTTTTAACATTTCTTTTTAAAAGGTATAATATAATATAAACATAATAATAGCTAATCCTTATATAGTGCTTTAAGGTTTATAAAGCACTTTATGTTTTATATATGTATAAATGTACATATGCATACATAATAGATCTACATCTTTTTGTGTTGACATGTTTATTATATGTATGTATTGTATTTGCTTATATGTACACTATATATAGATATTGAGCATGTATTTATTTATGGAGATATGGATATGGATCAAATCTTATTTAAGCTTTTAAACTACTCCTTAGTAGGCAGTGCTATTATTTTATCCATTTTGCAAATGAGAAAATATAGAGGAAGTTAACAAGAAGAAAGGAAGGAAGAGATAGAAAGGAGTAAAGGAGGTTTATCTGATTAAACACCTACTATGTGCCAGAATCTGTGCTAAATACTTTACAAATATCATTTCACTTAATCCTCATAACAATTCTGAGAGGTAGACATTGTTATCTCCATTTTACAGCTGAGGAAACTGCTACAAAGGTTAAGCGAATTTCCAGGATTATATGGCTAATAAATATCCATGATTCATTTGAGCTAAGGTGTTTCTGACTACAGGTCCAACACTCTATCCATGTTCATTTTGCTGTTACAAGGGAGGATTTAAATTCAGATCTTCCCAAGGAAGCTGGATGTTACAATGGTAAGAGTATTGGACTTAGAATAGGGAAAATAGGAGTTCAAATTCAGCCTTAGACACTTACTACCTATGTGGCCCTGGTTTAGTCATTTAAGCTCTCTCTGCCTCAGTTTCCTAATCTCTAAAATGGGGATAATAACAGCCCCCATCTCCTGGGGATGTTGTAAGTATCAAATGAAATATTATTTATAAAGTGCTTTGCAAACCTTAAAGAACTATGTAAATGTTGTTGCTGCTTTACTTTGACTCTCCATCTCGCACTCCATTTACCTGTCATACTACATAAAAACATGAAGAGTATTCTTTTTAATATAAGAACTTTATCAAATTTTAAGGTGCGTAGTAATCATTTATTAGCTACTAATATTCTGCTAATTATTACTTAAAACTCTACTTGAAAATGTCAAACAGGTAAATATTATTACAATGAGATGAATTTCTTACATGTAGTTGATGAAAACATATATGTAATATATATAATATATATTTATGTTGTAATAATATCACTTTAATATTGTTAAGTAACAAATGAGTTGTCAACCTGCCTTAGTAGGTGGAGTTTTCACATCAATTCAGGGATAAAACTACAGGTTCAGACTAAAAATAAATGCTAAAATAATTTTAAAAATACTCTTTAATTCACAGCTGTATATCCCATTAATACTTATAAAATTACTTTTACTTGGAGAAAGGAAAATGTGCCCACAGGTATTAAAATCACCATTTCTTTGTCCTCATAACTCAGGAATTCTTATTTCTATATATTGTGTTATTGACTTAAGTTTCTATCCTTTATTTGCACTTGGATCAACAGAGAAAATAAAATGTTGTTTGTATATATTATTAATCATTATCCAGAGAACTGTCATTTTCTATAGCCTTTCAGTTTTCAAAGAATCATTAAATTCTTCAGCAAAGAGAACTCAGAGCTCTGTTAGTCTCACTTTCTATCCTAAATTGGAATTTCATATATTATGCATGACAAATCCAACCTCAACTTGAATGCATTCATCAATGGGAAAATCCCTTTCTCACAAAACTGTCCATTTTACTTTTGAATCATTCTCATTTTTAGGAAGTTCTTCCTTTACTTTAAAGTAAATTAAAACAAAAATCACTTTTTAAAACTTCTACCTGTTAGTATTAGAGGTACATAAAGGCCAATTAAGAAGATGAAGACAACTACCAGAATTGATTCTCCTTGTTCTTCCTCCTTCCCTCAGAGTTGTTTCTCCTCCTTTTTCAAAATTTATTTATTTTTAATATATATTGCTTTATGAATCATGTCGGGAGAGAAAGAAGAAAAAAGAACAATCATGGGAGAGGGAGAAAGAAAAAACAGAAAAAAGAAGTGAATGTAGCATATGCTGGCATATTCATTTTCCATAGTTCTTTTTCTGGATGCAGATGTCATTTTCTGTCCAAAGTCTATTGGGAATACTTTGGATCACTGAACCGCTGAGAAGAACCAAGTCTTTCATAGTTGGTCATCACATATTCTTTTTTTTTTTAATTTAAATTTTATTTTATTTAATAATAACTTTGTATTGACAGAATCCATGCCAGGGTAATTTTTTACAACATTATCCCTTGCACTCGCTTATGTTTCGATTTTTCCCCTCCCTTCCTCCACCCCCCCCAAGATGGCAAGCAGTCCTATATATGTTAAATATGTTGCAGTATATCCTAGATACAATACATATTTGCAGAACCGAACAGTTCTGTTGCACAGGGAGAATTGGATTCAGAAGGTAAAAATAACTCGAAAAGAAAATCAAAAATGCAAATAGTTCATATTCGTTTCCCAGTGTTCCTTCTTTGGGTGTAGCTGTTTCTGTCCATCATTTATCCATTGAAACTCAGTTAGGTCTCTTTGTCATAGAAATCAACTTCCATCAGAATACATCCTCATACAATATTGTTGTCGAAGTGTATAATGATCTCCTGGTTCTGCTCATCTCATTTAGCATCAGTCCATGTAGGTCTCTCCAAGCCTCTCTGTATTCATCCTGCTGGTCATTCCTTACAGAGCAATAATATTCCATAACATTCATATATCACAATTTACCCAGCCATTCTCCAATTGATGGGCATCCATTCATTTTCCAGTTTCTAGCCACTACAAACAGGGCTGCCACAAACATTTTGGCACATACAGGTCCCTTTCCCTTTTTTAGTATCTCTTTGGGGTATAAGCCCAATAGAAACACTGCTGGATCAAAGGGTATGCACATTTTGATAACTTTTTGGGCATAATTCCAGATTGCTCTCCAGAATGGTTGGATTCGTTCACAACTCCACCAACAATGCATCAGTGTCTCCATTTTCCCGCATCCCCTCCAACATTCATCATTATTTTTTCCTGTCATCTTAGCCAATCTGACAGGTGTGTAGTGATATCTCAGAGTTGTCTTAATTTGCATTTCTCTGATCAATAGTGATTTGGAACACTCATGTGAGTGGTAATAGTTTCAATTTCATCATCTGAAAATTGTCTGTTCATATCCTTTGACCATTTATCAATTGGAGAATGGCTTGATTTCTTATAAATTTGAGTCAGTTCTCTATATATTTTGGAAATGAGGCCTTTATCAGAACCTTTAACTGTAAAGATGTTTTCCCAGTTTGTTGCTTCTCTACTAATCTTGTTTGCATTCATTCTGTTTGTACAAAGGCTTTTTAATTTGATATAATCAAAATTTTCTATTTTGTGATCAGTAATGGTCTCTAGTTCATCTTCGGTCACAAATTTCTTTCTCCTCCACAAGTCTGAGAGATAAACTATCCTATGTTCCTCTAATTTATTTATAATCTCATTCTTTATGCCTAGGTCATGGACCCATTTTGATCTTATCTTGGTATATGGTGTTAAGTGTGGGTCCTTGCCTAATTTCTGCCATACTAATTTCCAGTTATCCCAGCAGTTTTTATCAAATAATGAATTCTTATCCCAAAAGTTAGAATCTTTGGTTTTGTCAAACACTAGATTGCTATAGTTGACTATTCTGTCTTGTGAACCTAACCTTTTCCACCGATCAACTAATCTATTTCTTAGCCAATACCAAATGGTTTTGGTGACTACTGCAGTCATCACATATTCTTGCTATTTTGTACAATGTGTTCCTGGTTCTGCTTGATTTGCTCAGCACCCATTCATGTAAATCTTTCCAGGCCTTTCTAAAATCAGCTAGTTCATTTTTTTTTA
The DNA here is from genome assembly GCF_016432865.1 of Antechinus flavipes. NCBI lineage: Eukaryota > Metazoa > Chordata > Mammalia > Dasyuromorphia > Dasyuridae > Antechinus > Antechinus flavipes. The sequence continues at coordinate 143,164,318 of NC_067398.1, read as the reverse complement.
CAGAGCAATAACATTCCATTATCTTCATATACCACAATTTGTTCAGCCATTCCCCTCATCTACTGATTTTCCTGTTCTTTGTGACCACAAAAAGATATGTTACAAACACTTTGCACATATGGGTCCTTTTCCCTCCTTTATGATTTCAGTGGAATACAGACTTAGTAATGACATTACTGGGTCAAAGAGTACACACAGTTTGATAGCCCTTTATTTGGGCATAATCCAAATTGCTCTCCAGAATGGTTGAAATCATTTCACAACTCCACAACAATGCATTAGTGTCCCAGTTTTCCCACATCCCTTCCAACATTTATCATTTTTCCTTTCATTTTGGTCAACCTGAGAGGTGTGAGATAGTACCTTGGAGTCATTTTAATTTGTATTTCTCTAATCAGTAATGATTCAAAACATTTTTTCATATGACTATAGATGATTTTAATTTTGTCATCTGAAAATTTTCTGTTTATATCTTTTGACCATTTATCACTTGGGGAATGACTATATTCTTATAAATTTGAGACAGTTCTTTATATATTTTAGAAATGAGACCTTTAACAGAAACATTGGCTGTAAAGATTTTTCCCAGCTTTGTATTTCCCTTTTAATTTTGGTTCTCCTAGTTTTGCTTTCCAAAAACTTTTATATTTAATGTAATAAAAGTTGTCTGTTTTTTCTCTTGATAAAATATCTCCCATCTCTTTAAACAATTGCTATATGGCGTGCTCATAGTAATTTCCTCATTCCAGAGGAATTATTCTTAGCTAAGAATAAAGTATTTCTAGAATTGAAAGGAACCTTAAACATCCATGAGTCCAACCCCATCATCTTGCAGCTTAGGAAACTAAAGCTCAGAGAAGGAAAAAACATTTGCCCACATTTATAGTCAGTAAGTGACAAGACTCAGATTCAAGCCTGAGCCTTCTAACACTATTTCCACTGTGTCATAACTCCTTTCTTCTTCAATCTGTTTTTTCTATTTTTGAATTGTAAGTTCCAAGACAATCATTTTCTAAATGATTCTTGTAGTGGAACTGAGGATACAAAGACAGAAATAAAGACAGCCCAGGCTTCCAAGAAGCTTACATTAAAACTACACAGAGTAATACAGATGTCATGTGAATAGTGCTGAGTGCAGTCAATAAATCAATGATCAATCAACTATTACGCATCTGCTAGCCCCTGACATGGGACTAAATGCTGGAGATACAAAGGCAAAAATAAAACAACTCCTTCTTTCAATAAGCATGCATTCTAATGGAGAAAACAACACTCACTTTATAGATAGATAATCAGATGCAAGATAACTTTGGAGGGGAATGGGAGGGGCAGCTGGGGGAAGCCACATAAAAACCATGTGACACTCAAGATGAGACTCGAAAGAAAACAGGAATTTTAAAAGAGAATTAAGTAGGTGATACATGCTGTAAATCCTTCAAAGGTATGGGATACGAAGATCAAGCTTAGTATGTGAAGTTAGGAAAAAATGTCAGTATTGAGTGAATGGAAGGAAGCATGGCTTGCATATATAAGAAGACTTGGTAATCACAATTAACCATTTTATACCTCACACTACACTCTATTTCTTGTTTATTCATAAATTGTCCACCTATCCATAAGTCTGACAGGTAATATGTTCCATGTTCTTCAAATTTTCTTATATCTCTCTTAATATCCAGATTATATATCCATTTTAATATTATCCTAATAAATGGTGTATGATATTAGTCCACACCCAGCTTCTGCCAATTTGCTTTCCAGTTTTCCCAAAAATTTTAGCAAATAACAAATACTTATCCAAAACTTAAGTCCTTACATTTGTCAAATAGGCTACTGTATTTATTAGCCACTGTAAATCATATGTCTACTTTATTCAACTGCTCTATCTTATTATTTCTTAGCCAGTACTAGATATCACTGCTATATGAAGTAGTTTAAGATGTGGTACTACTCTAACTCTTTACTTTCCTTTTTTAATTAGTTTTTTTTTTAGATTCCTAATGTTTTGTTCTTCCAAATGAAGTTTATTTTTTTCTAATTCCAGTAAAATGTTTGGTAATTTAATTTGAGTGACAACATATAAACTGGGTAAAATTGTCATTTTTATTAACTCGGTCTTGACAACCCATGAACAATGAATATTTCTCCAATTATTTAAACATGATCTTATTTATATAAAAAAGGTTTTTAATAATTGTGCTCAAATATACATATTTATGTCTAATGGAAGTCATTTCTAAGGTGAAGCATGAGAGAGAAGAAAAAGAAAGCTACTTGATAACTTTATTATATATTTAAAGGGAATAGCAAGTTATACATAATGGATTTGCAATTTCCTATACATAAATATGTATATTTGAGCACAATTGTTTTTGTGTTCTACTATGTTATGGAAATATTTTATTTCTTAAGTTCAGAAAATCTAAAAAAAAAAAAAATTGAAGACTTGGAAGGGAGGGAACCCAAATTATAAGACATTTAAGTGCCAAACAAAGTAGTTAATATTTTATCCTAGAAGTTAGAAGGAACAAGTAGAATATATTGATTGTGATGGTGATGGTGTGTTCAGACCTGCATTTTAGGAAAATTATTATTATTATTATTATTATTATTATTATTTTGGCAGCTGTGCGAAGGATACACTAAAGTGGAAAGAGACTTGAGAAAGGAAAATAAATTAGGAGGAAGATGATGAGGATCTGAATGAGATAGGATAGTGAACTTCTATGTGGGTAAAGAAAAGAATATACGTAAGAGATATTGTGGTCTGTGACTTCCTTTGTTTTAGAAGCTCTACTCCCATTAATGCAGCTAGACTACATTAGTGATGTTTAAGAGGTAAATCAAACTGTCAGCTCATATTCTATATTCCTATAATCTATGCCTGACTATTTTTACATATATGCAAAGTAGGAGTGAATAAATGAATGACATGAGTTAATAAAATGTTTCACATGGCACTTAAATTAAGAATAAGTGTCTATAATCTAAATTGATAGTATGTCATATGATCTAAAATGAAAGAGAGGAATTGAGAAACCAGATTACATATTTTGAACTCAAATGGATTTTATACATCAAGAAAGTACAGAAAATGCTTCTCTGCTTGCATAATTGGATGGGTTAACCTAAAATGATGTCTAAAAGTAGGAATGAAAGGGAAAAAAAAAATTAAACACTACTAAAACCTGACATTGATTGGAAGAAAGAAAGCATTCTACTTAGTTCAGTTGGACTAAAATGAATGTTGGCCTTCCCCTGCTCCTTCTGGAAGACATAATTGTCATTCCTATGGCATTGCTAGTCTCAGAATCATCCTACTATCTCTGAAAACCTCCTGCCGGTGTCCAAGATGACATCCTATGTGATTACAACTTTCCATTAGAATGCAGAGATGTTAAGAAGGATGCTCTCCAAGGCAGATTATAAGCTTCTTCTTTCTATCATGTAACTGTATTCAGTACCCATTGCATCTGCTCCTCAGTAACACAGGCAGCAGGGATCCTGAGTACCAGCCTCTCCCATATGGCGCCAAATTTCTCTTCATCCTTTTACTTCTCTCTCTATCGGTAGGTAATCTGGACAATTTCATGATGACAAGTTTTTAGCTAATGATAAAGCAAGATTAAAAATAAAACTGGATGTCAATAACAACCTAATAGAATGTGTTGCCTTGGTAAAGGCATAATGAAATATATGTCTTTGTGCAAAGAGACCCTAATACCACCTTAAAGAAATGGGGTTACTTTTAATTGAGCCCACACACACGAGTATTTGCATCTCTCTTTCAAACACAAAAATCATTCTGTCATCAACAAGCGCTTGGGTGAATGGCACTCTCCTGGGTGCTAAATAGTTCACAGAAACATCTTCTAATTGCCCGCCCACTTACCTTCATGGTAGAAAATTCTTCAGGAGAAAACAGGAAATATTATTGGCATTTATTTCTGAAAGAAAATGGTATATAAAATGCTAGAGATTTTTCCTTTCCCCAAACATTGGCTGCATACATGGGAAGCCACTAGGAAGAAGAAATGATTCCAGGCATTCAGAAGAATGGGCCAGAAGAATTTTGCCAGGTGCAAATGAGACCTAATGACCTAAGAGTGTGGGAATTTTTTTTAATTGGTTATTTGAGATCTGCTATCCATTCAATAATTTGATTAAATAAATTCATTAAATAACTACTATGTTAAATGCATTTTGCTAGGAGCTGTAGATGGCATAATGGGAAAAGCACAAGATTTGGAGTCAGGTAGGCAACAAATGCTTATTACGTTCTTACTATATACTAGGCACTGTGCTAAATTGTGGGAATATGAATACAAATTGGAGGAAAGTCCTGTCCTGAAGATTATATTCTAAGGGAGAAAAGCAATACATTTTTAAAGCTTATGGAGGAGAAGGGAGACAAAGGTACTGCACTAGAGAGCAAGATTGAAAAAGTTTAGAGGGCATCCTAGAGAAAAAAATGAATTTAGGTTTAAAACCTAGTTCTTCCTGTGATTTGGGCAAATCACTTCATCCTTTTGTTTATCAGTTTCCTCACCTGGAAAATGAGGAATGTGGTAGAAGAGATACCCTTCTAGATGAGATAGATGAGGCTCCTTACAGCTCTAGGTCCATGATCCAATTAATGAATAATGAACATTTATTTTTTTTTGAATTTTTTTTGAACATTTATTAATACTTATTTTAATGGCAATGAAGTTACACACTGAAAAGAGTATGATAGTCCCTGCTTTCAGGGAGCTCCCATCTAAATGGAGGTGATGCATAAGAAAACAATCAGTTGCAAGGAAGATGGAATGTTCAAAAGTGTTGGAGGGATGTTGGGTAGATATTAAGGCTTGATGGTCTTCTTTCCATTTGATTAAAGGAAATTACTGATTACCTCCTTATCCAATTAGTACAATAATTCAAGTAACTTACATAGGTTGTGGCTTACAAGTTCCAGGAGGAGGAAAAGTGAAGATGGGGAGGAAGGCTGAACTAGGTTCAGACCTATATTATCTATGATCCTCTAATGTGTATAATACAAATAGTATAATGAGAGCCAAGGAGAGATCAGAGGGATATTCTAGGAAAATCTGAGGAGGGACTACTACCTTAGTCATCATGAGAGAATTTGGAATATGTATTTTAGAAAGTTCTTTCTAGTCTTTGGAAATATTCTATGATTCTTTAATTCTGATTAAAATACATGATTAATAGAGGATTATCTTTAGCGACTTCAAAGCTGTCATAATTACTGAACAGTAATAGTAACATCAAAGTAATAATTTTATCCAAATCCAGGAAGACAAAATATACCCTGCAAAAATTAATTGTACTAATTATACTCTAATGATAATAATGACTATACTACCTGACATTTACTTAGTGCTTTAAAGATTTTTGAAGCATTTCACATGTACTAGAATCTCACCACAACTCTGGAGTATTGATAAAAGAAATTATTTGCATTCTACAGATGATAAGATGGAGATTCAGAGAAAGTTAAATGATATCTCCATGCTCATATTACTATTAATGGCTAATTCCTAATCTTTGTGTAATACTTGAAGATTTGTGAATATTTTTACATATATTATCCCATTTGATTCTCACAACACTCAAAGGCAGGTGCCATTAATATCATCTTACAGATGGGAAAACTGGGACTGAGAAGTTAAGGGATTGCCAAATGTCATAACTAAAGGAATTATCAAAGAGAGGATTTTAGTCCAGTTCTTGGCATCTTGAGGTCACAGATTTTCAGCTGGAAGGGACCCCCAAAGTCATTTAGTACAGCTTCTCATTTTATCAATAAAGAAACTGAAACCTCAATATGTGAAGTATTTTGCTTGGGATTTCACAGATGGTAAATGTCAGAGACAGAATTTGAACCATTTTCTACAATCCAAATTAGTGTTTTATATCAAAGTTCCATGTTGCCTTTCAGGATTTCTAACCCTTTCCAAGGGTTTAGTTTTAGATTTATTAACCACAAATTTTTATCAAGGAATAAAATCTCCAGCCCTTGGTTTTATGTTTAGGAAAATATAAGAAAAATATAAATAGGCCTTGTTTCCCAGAACTTTATAATTAGGTAAGGAAGACAAAACTTACAAAAGGAAAACAACAAAAGGAGAATACAAGTGGGTATATCAGATACTCAGTATTGATATGAACTTGATGAGTTGGAAAGATTTCATGAATTGGATCACAGACGATGAAAAAGATTTGTTTGAAATGGAAAGCAAGGAACAGGTACTGCATGAGTTAATGGAATAGCCAGGAGACTAGACTGACTGAAATATAATTCACGTAGAAAGGTATTGCATAATATAGTACATAATAATAAAATGGAATGAAAGATCATAGAGGACCTTGAATGCTATCATTAAATTCTAGAGAAGGAAAATTGCATAACAAAAGCACTATCTCAGAAATATTCATTTTAGAAAAATATTCTGTTAAGATTTGAAGTAGGGAAGACAAAGCCCAGAGAAGTCAATTAAACAACTCTTGCAGTAGGAAGACAGAGTCCAGAGAAGTCAATTAAAAACTCTTATAATAGTTTGTGTTTAAAGAAATGATAGTCTGGATTAGGATAGTGATAATTTGAAGACAGAAGAAGGGACAGATCTAAGAAGAAATTTAAAGGATGAATCAATAGAATATAGCAAGTGAATCCAAACAGGAGAGAAATTAGAGGAAAATCATATTTGGGTCTTTTTTCCTAGAGATCATTTCAGAGAAAAAATGAATGGTGAAAATTGTCCATACATGTATTTGGAAAAAATAAAATACTATTGAATACAAAAAAGAAAGAAAAATAGGGCAAACAAGATTTAGTGACTTGACCAGGGTCATACAGCTAATGAGTGTCTTGGAACTCTGTCTTTTTGACTCCAGGCCCTAAAAGCTAGTTGCTCTAAACAGCTCAAGGTCACACATTATTCTGAAGTATGAATAAACCCAGGTCCTTTTACACTAAATCAACTGCAAATTTTCACTGCATTATAGTACAGCTCATGGCCAACAGGAAGTTAGAAATATGTGACTGGTGCTCACTCTGACAGACCAGTCAAGGCATTAATCATTTATTAAGCACTTACTGTATGCTAAATATACATAGCATAGGATAAGAGCATGGTGTTACCTTACAATTATAGGGTAGGGATGAGTTTTGGGGGAATTCAGACTACATCAGGTTTCCACAAATTATTACTTTGTAATCTGGAAAAAATTCATTTATAGATATCAAGTATTAATATTTTATAGGAAGAAAAGGGGACAGGTAGGTGTGAGCTCTGAAAAAGCATCAACTTCCTTTTAGAGCCCTTCACACACATGCATCTCTTCTCCAAATACATAAACACATGCTACTCTACCTAAAAAAAAGTGCTGCTATGTTTGAACACGGTGCCCTAAGCAATGTGACTTTACATGACCAGAGAGAAAAGACATTTTGTCCTCTATCTTGGACTTGCGTGGCCTGGCTTTCCTAGGCCCCTATTGCTAAGCAAAAGCACACACATGGTTGGGTGTTCCTGGAAGCTCTGGTCCCAGGACCCTGGGGATGAGTTTGCTTGCTCTTCTATTGCACTAGGCAGAATCCCCCTTTGTCTGCAAATGTTCCTGGTTGTTCTATAAATGTCCTGCTCAACAGGAGATGAAATGCAATTAGGTGATTCTGAATTTGTTTCCTCACTTTTGACAATGGATTTTCTCTTTTATCTCCTCTACTTCCTCAAAAAGAGGTCATATTATTTCATTGCTGTTTTACAAAACTGCAGGAACTCTCCTCCCACCTAAATCATAAAGACCATATGGCCACCTACATACTCTCATGTTTTATCAGGACAGGGGGAGAATCCAGGATTTCAGTGATCCAATTTTATGTGTTATTTGTGGGGAAATCATGCTCCTATGCTGAGTTTTTTGATTCATAGGATGAGATGAGAAGACCTTTTTAGGTTTTCCACTGTTGAAATCGAAAGAAATGATCAAAATGTTTCGATAACTATGAGAAACTTCTGCTTATACAATAAAATAAAGAAACAGTATAAATCTCTGCCTGCTTGTTTGGCAAAGAGAGAACAAGGTTAAATGAAGCCTGGTTAATCTAGACTCTGAAGTTTTAGTTTTATGGATACTTTATTATATTCTGAGGTTTTGAAAACTAGTAACTCACATATAAACAGTAACTCTTTGATTCAGCTTGATATTTCCAAAGAATGGCAAATACTATATATCTGTGTATGTGTATACACACATATATACGTATATATAACATATGTATATGTGTATGTGTGTGTGTGTGTGTATTATTCTGCATCTGAGATTTCATCAGTATAAAGAATTCCCTCTGTGTGGAACCTGCTTGAAATAATATAGATGAAATTTAATAACATAATCTTAGAGAGTTGCCTAAAGCATCTCAAATAATTTGTCCAGATTCAAAAAGCTAGCATGTGTCAGAGAAAGAACCTGAACCTAGATCTTCCTACCTCCAAGATTCCAAATATTAAGTCACACTATAGGTAAAATAATATATTATCAGTCAATAAACATTAATTTCATGTGACCTTAAACGTGCTATATATAACATGGAATATATCAATATTCCATGAAATTTAAGAAACAAATAATTTTTCCCATTGTCTTACCAAACATTTGTAATATATTGTTATATAAATAATAGTAAATAGAATACACATAATAAAGTGTTTGTGTATATATGTCCTCTATACACAACTGTTATACATACTAATGTGTATATATGTATGCATATATAAATACATATACACACATTAGTATATTTAACAGTAATGTATAAAGTATGTATATACCAACACTTCACTATATGTATATATGTTATATATACATATAGATATGTGTGTATATTTGTGTGTATATGTATGTGTGTATATATATATATATATATATTTGTAAAATTTGCTGGGACTAAACCTCTGATTTTATGAGCATAGGAAGTTTCTGGCAAGGAATCCTCTCTGCGGTTGTTATTCTTATGGAGTAGCCAAGAGCCTGAGAACTTAAAAAGACTTGCTAAAAGCTACACAGTCAAAGTCTTGAGTCAGAAGGACTCAAAAGTGTGTCTTCCTTACTCTGAGACCAGCTATGTTACCACTATGAAATCCTGCCTCTCAAACTATAGGGCTAGATAGATGATAGATAAATGTTAAATGTACAGGTAGCTTTTAGCTAGATAGACCTGATAAATAGATTTAGATAGATGATAGATTGATAGATAGATGATAAATGCATAAATCGATTATAGACAGATGGATAGATGATATGTTACTTGGATAAGATAGACAGATAAACAGACAGATAGATGGATGACAGATAGATGATAAATGAATAGATAGATGTAGAAAGAAAGATAATGGATAAATGGTAAATTGAAAGAAACATAAAGACAAAAGATAGATCTTAGGTAGATAGATGACAGATAGCTGATAGATGAATGACAGAAAAATACAGAGATATGTTAAATAGATATTACATGATAAAAAGAGAGATGTGATACATAGGTAGATGATAGATACAAAAATGATAGACATGCTAGACATAGTAGATGATACATAGATGATAGACATAACAGGATGATTATTTGACATGATAGACAAGTACAAAAAAAAGATAGAGAAATGTTAGATAGGTAAATAAATGAGAGATAAGTGACAACTTACAGATGAATGAAAGATAGAAAGACTGGTAGATGATGAATGGAAATTAGATGATACATTTATCATATATTAGTTAATGTGATTTTTAAGATTGATTTTTTAAAATAAGTTTATTCATTCCTTAAATATATATGCACATATATGTGTGTGTGTGTATATACATATATACACATCTATATATGTGTGTGTGTGTATGTGTGTGTGTATGTGTATATGAATATAATGAATAGATACACATTCTGTCACATATTGATCTTGGGTAAGTCACTTAACCTGTCAATGTGCCTAAGCAACTCTCTAAGACTAAAAGTTGTGTAGAAGGTATGTCACTGCACTGCTAGAGGAAATATGAGAGCTCCACAAACCCATGAAGTCATTGGTCTTTTTAAAAAATTAATAATATACTGTATGTATATAATAGTATAGTTTACATATTAATATGCTATATTTATATATAGTTACTAGAATTTTTATTAAAATTTGGAAAAGAAGAAATGTTTACTTATTGCTTTAAGTTGAAATATTTTGGGAGTATTGATTCCAAATAAGAATTGCCACAACCCCTTTTGGGTATCCCAATAGGGATCAGCAAAGAGGATGATCCATACCAAGATATTGCTCATATTATCAGTGCTTTTGCCCTCTTATCTAAAAGCAGCCATGCTGCAATAATTACACAACTCATTCTCTAGATTTGGTTTTTTTGTTTGTTTGTTTTTTTATGTCCTGGCTAACTTCCCAGTTGGGGAATAAATTTTAATTCAGATCCTCTGTGTGAGATAGCTCTAATAAGTTTTGATTGCCTTATATCTGTTGTGCTAAAGAATTCTGCTCATGTCGTGTCTGATAATTAGATATTCTTCTCCTAGGATTACATGAGTGCCCTTCTGATCCAGCAGCTTGAGTACTAGTCCAAAATAGTTGTTATATTCAATGTATTACCAAGAGACTATAGATCTCTGGTGAGAGACCTTTGTTCTCTATATTCCTTAGGTAAGACTAGGAGGAATTAAGGAACTATAGAACTGGCCAAGTTATTAAACAGGTAAAGAAGGGCTGATGAAAAATATCCTTCATCTAGTCTGTGTAGACTTGTATCTGTTTCTAATGTCTCACCTGCGTCTAAATGGAGGGTGAATTGGTAAAGTTCAAGTCCTGAGAACTTAGCTTATTGCTGAGTACTTGACAAAAGCACAGGAATCAAAGGTCAAGAACAAGCCCCTCTGACAGAGTAAGTCACAAGAAGATTGAATAACATCAAGAAGTAGTGAGATCCCTATCCCAAATTCCAACATTGGAAGGGACCTCATATATCATCCACTCTAGCCCCTGCATAGAAATAAATCTCTTTAGAATCAGAGCTAAGATGAACATATATTTAATGTACAGATAAACTGGAAAAGACTTAATTTGGAAGGTAATACATGTGCATACTGGTTAGACTAGGTCATAAGGCAGAGGTTAATAAATCATAATCATATCCTTTAAAAGGGATATTTACCTAGGTATGATACTAGATCAATCAATAAATCAACAAATATTTATTAAATACCTACTATGCTAATGATGGATATGATATGGAGGTTAGCATTAAACTCAAAAACAAGCTAAGCTTAAGTGCCACTTGTGATGAATGCTAATTTGAAAGGTGAGTCAAACTCAGTTTCCCTTCCCTAGAAAATGGATATGTCAAGATCAGAAATAGTTAAGCTGTTTGGTTATATATTTTGTGGTACTTATCAAAGCGACCTGCACATAGCAGGAAGTCATAAAATTCATTTAGTGTTGATAATGGAGGTAACCAGAGGATGTGGAGTAATCGTTAATGTTCTATAAAATGTCCCCTTGCCTTGTCCTTTCTTCTCTTCACCTCTTCTTGTCACCAATTTACAGGACTATTGCAAGAATGAAATGAAATAATTAAGTGTAATTGTTTTAAGAAAGACTCTATCCAAGCAAGGTATTGTAGAAAGATTTGTTTAGAAGAGCACTATCTAGATACCCATCTAACCCTTATTTATCTAAGAGATTACAACCTATCTGGGGGTTCACAGTTGCCAAAAGAAGATACTAACCAAGGTCCCTTGGCATCTCTAGAGACAGAGAAAGATCATGATGTAATAGAAAGAGCTGAATTTAGAATTCAATTCAGCAAGAATTTATCAAACTGCCTTTTTATGAGCCATAAAAGATACTAGACATTGGGACTACAAAGACAAAAATTTTAAAATTCCTTCCTTTAAGAAGCCTTCATTCCCCTTAAGGGAAACAGGATGCATACCTCTAAGTGAATACAAAATATATTCAAGAAAAATAAAAAGAAATTTTGGTGAGGAAGCAGCAGTGATAACAGTTGGGAATTCAAGGAATGCTTCATATAAGAGGTAGCATATTTGTGTTGACCAATGAATGGATCTCAGGATTCTAAGAGGTGGAGTTGAAAAGGTAGAGCATTCTAGAAATGGGGTTACTTCCCCCACCATGTGCTCAAGCAAGTCATGGAAGTGGGAAACTGAATGCAAGCAGATCTACTTAGCCAAAGTCAAGTGTGTTAGGATTAATGGTGAGTAATGTGCAATGTCTGATAAGCTAGGTTAGAGCCAAATGGTGAAGGATTTTAAATACCAAACATAATTTTTCCCATTTTTATCCTAGTGCCAATTAAATTAAATTACTAGTTTCATGATCACAAGCAAGTTGCTTAACTTCCTTAAACCTCAATTGTTTCATCTATAAATTGAAAAAGTTAGGTTAGATGACCTCTAAAATCACTTTCAGCCCTGAATCGTTAAGATCCAGTGATTTTTGGGTGAGCCTCCATTTCTCACAGTTATCTCCTGACCTCAACATTACTCACCATCCAAACAGCCTTTACTTATCTCTGTAAATGGATGTGTTCATTTGCGGAGTGTGTATATCAAAGTATATGATATATTATGGTTGTGTAATATAACATCTGCCTGCTTTCCATATTAGTTTATTCATCACCTGTGTATCTATTGTGAGAGGTAGCTAGATGGCACAGTAATTAAGTACCAATCCTGGAACCTGTAGGACCTACCAGCTGTGTGACTCTGGGAAAATACTAAATCCTGTTTGCCTCAATTTCCTCATCTGTAAAGTGAGCTGGAGAAGGAAATGGAAAACTACTCCAATATCTTTGCCAAGAAAATCCCAAATGAGGTCACAAAAAGTCAAATACAACTAATCATCTAAATAATCTGTTATATAGAGGCTTCTTACTATAATAATCTATTTAAAAATTGGTTTAACACAACAGTGATGAATACTTTTGTATTTTTAAAGCATTTTTACACCCTCCCCCATCAATCTGTCAAATCAGTAATGAAAATAAATAGTATTGCCTCCCCATTTTACAAATTAGGAAGCCAAGATTCAGAAATGTAGAGTGATTTTCTCCAAGGTCACATGAATATTTAAATTTAAAACTTTGAACCTAGGTCTTCTGACTTGAAGTCAGAATTTGGATTTGGAGTCAGAAGACTTGGATTCATGTTCCACTTCTGCTATTTATTACTCATGTGACTTTGAGCACATCATTTCATCTCTTTGCCTCAGTTTCCTAATCTATAAAATAAAGGGGTGATACTAAAAGACCTCTATTCTCTTTCCCAGCAGTAAATCTTTGACTTTATGACCATCCTGCCTCATCACTTTTAAGAACACTAAATATCTAAGAGGGAAAAAATATTGTGTCACATAAATTTTAAAAAATGCCCATATCAAATTTGATTGTTGTCTTGATAAGTAAATATAAAAAATTTTGCTTATTTCCTTTATAAATTCATAAGAACAAGCCACATAAAATTATCAACCAGGAATATTGTCTAAGAAACAGGCACACAGACAGGAATAAAATTAAACTCAGATGGTATTAAGAACTTCATCTTGGACTTGGCTTTTTTTCAACAATGAGGTGATTCAAAGCAGTTCCACCACACTTGTGATGGAAAGTGCCATCCACAGACAGAGAGAACTATGGAGACTGAATATGTGGATCAAAGCATAGCATTTTCACCCTGTTGTTGTTGTTGATTCACACTTTTTTCTTGTGTTTTTTTTTTCACTTTTAATCTTATTTTTCTTGCTTATTATGATGAATATAGAAACATGTTTAGATGAATTGCACATGTTTAATCAATATTGGATTGCTTGCTGTCTTGGGGAGAGGAGAAAGGAGAAGGGGAGAAGAAAATTTTGGAACACAAGGTTTTGCAAAGGTGAATGTTGAAAACTATCCTTACATGTATTTGGAAATGTAAGATACAATAATTAGAGGGGGAAAAAAATTTCATCTTGTCTTTTAATATATTGAGAAAAACTTTCAAAAGCCTATGCTGCATTTTCACAAGTACTTGAAAAAAAGAATATTAATTTCTTCTCTCTTCTGAACATAAGCATGAAAAAGTAAAACAAACCTGAGACCATCCCACAAGCCAAAGTGTTTTCATCTGTATTATCTTTCCTTTATAAGATAGGAAAGACTATTGTCATGTTATTGTTCAGTTATTTTCAGTTATGTTGAACTATTCATGACCAAATTTGGGGTTTTCTTGGCAGAGATACTTAAGTGGTTTGCCATTTCATTTAAGCAGGAAGAGACCTCTGAGGTAAACAATGACTTGCTCAAGATCACACAGCTTATACATGTCTGAGAACATATTTGAACTTAGAAAGATGAGTCTTCCTGATTCCAGGTCCCATACTCAATCCACTGTCCCATTTAACTGTCCAAGAAGTACTGTACCTAGCAAAAAACCTAAAAATCCACAGTTAAGATTTAGAGAAATCTGGGAACTTGATATCAACCCACTTTTATAATTAAAATTTTGGTTTCGGGATAATTGGTGATTTTTTAGAATTTCCTAGTCACAAAATTACCTGCTGGCCCCATTTTACAAAGTGATAATATGAGAGAGCAATGTGTATAAGTTATTTTTAAAGTAAAACACATTACAAAATAACCAACAATCCTAGGAAAAACCTAGAATTTACTTGAGAGTGGATTGACAAGAAGGAAATCAATCTGAATAGAATCTCCAGTTTCACATACTATATTAGTATACTTCAAAATGTCAGTCATCCTGCTACTTCTATTTTCCTCTTTGGGGTGTGTTTGTGTGTGTGTGTGTGTGTGTGTGTGTGTGTGTGTGTACATATAGAGAAAAACAGAGAGAGAGACAGAAAAAGACAGAGACAGAGACAGAGAAAAAATGAGACAGAGACAGTCAGAGAAACTTCTGCTCTCTTTACTTTGCATCAATTCATACAGATGATTCGGAATTTTTCTGAAACTACCCTTCTGGTCATTTCTTATGGCATTTCATTCATTCCTATAGTGTAATTTGTTAGTCCATACCCCCACTTGATAATATCCTTGTTCAGTTTTTTGCTACTACAGAAAAGATGCCAGAGAGATAATGGACTAAATATATAGAATGAGACATATTTTTTGGACATGACCAACATGATAATTTATTTTGCTTCACTATACATATTTTTTAGAAGTGTTTTATTTTTCTTTTCAGTAAGAGTGGGGGATATGGGAAGAAGAAAAGGAAAAAAAATCTTGTTAATTTTTTTTAAATACAAAAAACAGTAAAACCTCTTCCTATAAAAAGAAATGTCCCTTCTTATCCTAGGTTCTTATTCTCTGTTGTGGTATGCTTTTAATTTTCTCTCTCCCTATAAACAAAACAAATAATGATGGCTATTCATTTAAATTTTTGAAGTCTGCAAAGCATTTATATATTTCTTATTTCCTTCTTACCACAATCCTATGAGATAGAACTAGAAGCATTTTTATTATTATTACTATTCCATTGTTGAGGTAACTAATGTTTAATGAAGGTTAAGTGACTTATCCAGGTAATATTAGTTTCAAAGAAATTGAACCCAGTAGTCTACACAGAGGACTATTAATAATCATGGGGAATATGTCCCCAGATACTGTTGTTATTGAGTGATTACAGTCAAGTCCAAATTCTTTGTGACCCTATTTGGGGCTTTGTTGGCATAGATACTGGAGTATTTTGCCAGTTCCTTCTTTGGTGGATGAAGGCAAACTTATCCAGGTTTGTACAACTGCAATAGAACTTAGTTTTTCCTGACTCTAGGGGCAAATTCTATCCACTGAGTCATCTAACTACTTCTCCAATTCAGTTAGTCAGTCAATAAACATTTAAATTCCTTATGAAGTTCATCACAAAGAAAAATACCAAAAAAATGTGTCATAGGATCACAAGTAATTGTAAATAATAATACATATTTAAATGCTTTAAATTTTGCAAAATATTATTTTACTTAGACGTAAAAGTAGAGTTGAAAGAGACTTCAGGTGTCATTTTGTCCATAATTTTATGGCTGAGACCTAATGAAAAGATTTCTTGAAATCTCAGAGCTTATTATTAGCAGAGTCAAGTCCAGAATTCAGCTCTCCTTCCCTGATTTATCCCCAGGCTTTTCCCATTAGCTCTATGATACCTTCCCATGAACAAGTAACAGACGGACTTATTCCTTATAATAGGTAATTCTAACAACAAAGGGAAGGAACAGAGTGATAGATGTTTCTTTACTAAGAATAATTGTCTTATAAAGTGAGACACAAATGAAATTCCCCTTGGTGTTTTAGCCTTAGCTATCAAAATCTCATGAAATGCAATTTAAAAATAAAACATGAGGAATAAAGTCATTTCAAAGAATGAAATGTACACATATTCAAAAACATCATCCCAAAGGGCAAGAGGCAAGTTAAATTTTTCCTAATGTTGAAACTAAGTCATCAAGACTTCATGAAATGACATAAAATTCTTTTAAAAGTGAAATGAAGCCATTAAAAGGAATGAGATGTACCCATATTCTTGGTTTGTATACCTCAAGGAAGAAATGGAATACTGAATCATTTTGAGACATGTTCATTTGGGCTGCTTCTCCAATTAGCCTTCTAAAACTGAATCATAGCATAAAAGGATTTAGAACTGGAAAGAACTTGAAGGTCTATGGAATCCAAACCTCTCCTTCTATAGAGGAGAAATTTGAGGCCTAAAAAGAAAAAATAATGTGTACAAGTACATGCAACCAGTAAGTCTTTTGGGGGTGTCTATGTTCTTACTGGTTTTGGATTGGTTTTTAAAATATTTTGATAAGTATTTTTATTATTGTTGTTGTTGAATCATTTTTCAGTCATACCCAACTCTCTATGATCATATTTAGTGTTTCCTTGGCAAAGATACTAGAATGGTTTGCCATTTTCTTTTCCAGAAACTGAGGTAAATAGGGTTAAATGGCTTGTCCATGGTCATACAGCTAGTAAGTGTTTAAGGCCAGATTTCAATACAGAATGGAAAATTATGAGTCTTCCTGTGCTACCTAGTTGCCCATTTCATAAATATATTGAATATAGTTGATACATTACTAATCCTATATCTTATTTTATGAATTTCAAAGCATTATTCTAAAGAGTTCCATGGGTTTCACTAAACTGCCAAAGGGGTCTACAAAACAAACAAACAAAGAAAAAAATAGTAAAGAAGCCCAGACATAGGGAGAGTGATGAAAGAGCAATCTATCCTCAGGAACATACACTGAGGTTCTCTTGTCCTGCTCTTTCTGGAGCACTGGTAAATTTCATGCATTTTACCCTAAAGTAGCTCAGATGTTATCATAAGCAGACTTAAAGCAAAAGTTGGGGTAGGGATGGGGGAAGGTTGAATTTTGTCCTTTTTCCTTTGTAGTCTTCATCATTTCTTCATCCCACCAGAGTCACCATTTATCTATTCTCATTAAGCTTAGCCTTGATAAGCTATTACTCCCATATTCAGTGAAAAATGATAGTAATTCTCTATGAACACAGATTTTTACTGATGCTAATACAGAAACATTTATGAAGAGAACAGGGAGTTCAAAAGGACGTGCAATGTTTACCATACCCTCAGAAATACTGGAATCAAAAGCTTCCAGAAAAAAAATACAAACAAAAGAATCTGGATTGTTGTTCCAATTCACTTCCCTTGCCACTGTTCCCCTAAACCCTGTGGGTAATTCATAAAACTTAGGACCATCGTGGCTAAGAAAAGACCACCACAGATTATTTTCATCTCTGGTATCTCATCTTTCTGACCTACAGGAGGTCAATTCTGAAGCTATTCAAATCAAGCATTGTCTTCAAAAAGCTTTGTGGAATATTATACATTCTAGGCCATATTTGCAAATAGCAATCTCCAGAGATTCTATAAAAAATGTCCTTCATTTTTCTGAGAAACATTGTTACAAAAAATCCCTGTAATAAAGTTGTCAAGGTCATGTGATAAAAGATCATTTTAACAAATACAAATGCTTAATTTGAAGTGGAAGCTAAGAATTCAGCATTTGTATATCTTCTAGATGACTTATTCTCTCTCCTTCCATTTCCATTTGAAGTTTGTATTCAAATGTTTGTATTTAGATGCACATTCATTCATTACACAGAAAAGAAAGAATGAATGAATGAATGAAACAAACAAACAAATAGGTGTGAATTGATAAAGAAAGCCTAACTAGGAATTTAAACATTGGAATGAAAACATAGCCCCCCAAAATGACCTAATAACAGAATTAATATACCTATTTATAATTTACAAGGACATGACTGAAATCCAACTTGGAGTAATGCTAACATATAGAGAAGGCTATAACAAAGAACTTCAGATCTCCCTAAAATCAATTAAATTACACAGAGGTATGAACAAAATAATAAATGAATGAATGAATAAATAAGCAAATAAATAAAACAACTAATAAACAGGACAAAGTAAAAAAAAATCACTAGTTGTTTCAGCTAACGTTGGATATCAGCAAAATTGTAAAACAGGAGTTATGTCAGGAACACTCTATGTTTTCATTTTCATGCCTTTACCTCATCCCTATCCATCAGCATGATCTAATAAATTAATTCTTAGTAATCAGTGTTTGAAAATAATTTGTTATACACATGCACAAATATATATACTCATACCCTCAACTGGTTATAAATATATCTAGAGAAAGAGAGAGAGAGAGATGTGTGTGTGTGTATACATATATATATATATATATATATGTATGTATATATACACATATATATGGGGGTACAGCCTGTACTATACATACATACATGTATACATATATGTATATGTATATAACAAGATTATGTGTAAATTTTACGTGTGTATACACATGTATCTATCTACACACATATAGATATGTGGATATGTCTAGCTATATGTCTTTATCCTTATGCATGCACATATGATATATATATGTATGTATATAAGCTGAATATATAAGTATATATCTATTTGTATATTAAAATGCACACATATGAATCCCTATGTATTGTGTATTTATATACACATATATATTTACATGGAAAACCTGAATTATATATACATATGTATATGTATTTATATATATTTATAATATGCTAACACATATGAGTCATACAATCTAAATTATCCATGAAATTATATATTCTAATATAGATTATAAGCATTTTTTTATCTCCATAGTTTTTCCTTTGTGCGTGGTCAATTCAAACTCCTTTAATTTGAAATGGATATCATGCGATAAAAATGGCATTGTTCTGGTACTTGAGCATCCAAAGCAATATCTACAAGTGGAATCATCTAGAAAATTTCCCCAAATCCATCCACCTGTAAGAAATTATGCACACATTTCGAATTTTGGCTAGATCTTCTCATTAACAATAATAAGACTCTTGGCTGGATCGTCTCATTAACAACAACAAGCATAAATATCTTTATTTTTTTCTTAAATGATGTCAGTGTTCAGGGATCATCAAAGTTATTTCTGTTATATCTTTCATGGACTCTTGTGTAACTGTAACGTATGCTTAGGAGATAGCTCTTAAATCTAATTCTTTGCATGTGATATGATGGTCCTCTTTGAGAATGAAGGATCAAAAACAATCTTGTTGGAGGAAGGCCATTGCCATAAAGAGTTCATTGTTGTTAAAAAGTTCATTGATCACATCAAATATGCTTTCCTTTTCAGATTACCAGCCTATTTACACTATATACATCTTATATGTACAGAATTGTTTACATGTTGTTACCAACACTAGTATGTGAACTCTTTGAAGAGGGACAAAACTTGTGTTTATTTTTCTTTTCTTAGCATTTATAGAATCTGGGATACCATAGGTGCTCAATATATATGGGCTGACTGACTGATATTTCTATAATACACGAAAAAAGAAAATTATTTATGGAGCTTTCTTTTTTCTCTATGGGTGACTAAATACCAGGATAAACTCCTAATGAAGGGATTAAAAAATGAAAAGAGTAGAAAGAAAGAATGTTTTTTATATTTCAAGTGAGTGACAAAGTCTTAGTTTGGTAATATCCTGTATCACCTCCAGTGATCTCAATTTATTTTTCCAGTGCATACACATATATACATATACATATATATATATATATGCATACACACATATATTATAATTACATAAATAAAGTTATATTTTCTGTGACTTTCAGGATTAAAAAAAAGATGTCATAAAATAAAATCAAATAGCAATGGAGTGTCACAACTCTGGAAAAAAGTGAGTTATTACTGATTTAAATATTCACAAGCTAAGAACTACTGGGATGTCAGATGATTTTTTTAAATCTCTTTTTGAGCTCTATTCTCTTGATTCAAAACTGTCTTTCTACTTATATATAGTACATTATAAGGAAAGAAAAGTATCAATGGTGCTCCCTAGATGACTAATGTTCAGGTGGTTCTCAATTCTGATTTCCACATATGTATTTAATCATATTCTGTCACTGGTATTCATAATATTGCCTCTCTTCACCACATAATTTTGGTGACTTTTTTTTTTTGCTTTAAATGTTTTCTGAAAGGCTTTAGCAAAGAGAACTGAATAACAGTTTATGAATTCTCATTGTTATCACCCTTTCTGAGAATGTTACTATATTTCTTCTGCCCCCTAATATTCCACAAGGAATATACAACTACCACACTACTTATATTTAATATAAATGCAAATTTCTTATTTCTTTCGTTCATTTATATACTTCTTTACTAGTCTAGATATTCTCCATTTCTTTATCAGAACTATAAGTCCCCAAAGGGCAGGGATAATATCTATTAATGTCTGAAGTATAGTGTTGTGAACAGGTAAGAGCTTGTTAAGTGCCTCTTAATGACTAGCTTGAAGACAATGAGGAGGAGGTGAGGGAGAAGTATTTTGTGTTTTAAGATTATAAATAACCTTTCTGCTTGAAGTTTGCCACCCCCTAGAAATACATTAAAATATCAAACAGAGAAAGGATAAAATGGATTTATAATGTCATCTGTTGGTACTGTTGTTTTCATTTAAAACCCAGCCTGTGTGTTTCTTTTCATGCTTGATTTATGTATTCTTTAAAAGATGTCTAAATTTGAAACTCTAGTATTGTCTTTTGCCCCTGGATATTTTTACTTTTTTAGTTTGTGAATGACATGGGATTTAAGTTTTCCAAAGGTAATTTTAAGTCATAATCTATGCCCATGCATATAACTTGTAAATAAAAACTCTAATAAAAGAGTCATAATCTATGAAAGATGATATTAGTAATGAAAGAGAGAAAAGGCAACAAAAAGCTAACAAAATGGTATTACATTTTGTGTTGGGGTGGGGGGGAGCCTTTTTTTACCAAGATAAGGAGGATCCATATTGAGTTTCATATTACACTTTCTGCTAACATTTGGTCATTTTCTAAATAATGTAGAGAGCATGTAACTAAGTAAGAAATTAAGTCTAATGCACACACACACACACACACACACACACACACACACACATACACACACAGTAACTACGATATGCCAGGCACTATGCAAGTAAAATCATGGAAATAACTGTATTATAAGGCACACTAAAGTTATTGGATACTATAGAAAAAAAATAAGGAAAAGAAATTAAAGGAGAACGTAAAAAGTATTACTCCAAAGTAACATTATTTCTTGGGTATGCATAAGGAACAGGCTGATATTTTATTATGTGCAAAAGTTATAAAAGTATTAAATAGAATTGAAATGACTTTATTGGAGTTGATGTGTAGCTTTATTATGTTATGTTATTTATTATTATTAATTATATATTATTATTAATTATATATTAATTATATATTATTCATTTTATATTTTATTTTATTTATTTTTAGTAATAAAATATATTTATATTTTATATTATTATTCATTTTATAATTAATGAAGGAATAACCTTGTCAAGGAGATGAGGATAATGGATTCAAACCTAACTTTTAAATTTGCTCCCTACATTGTCAACAGTAAGCCATTGTGTGATAATTTTGTTGCATA
This sequence comes from Antechinus flavipes, assembly GCF_016432865.1. Classification (NCBI taxonomy): domain Eukaryota; kingdom Metazoa; phylum Chordata; class Mammalia; order Dasyuromorphia; family Dasyuridae; genus Antechinus; species Antechinus flavipes. The sequence goes on along the minus strand of NC_067398.1, from coordinate 143,142,248 downwards.
CCATAAAAAAAAAGATTTTGTTAAAGACATTATTTTTTAACATTAATCCTTGCTGTTAACTTTTTTCTTTTTCTGTTTACTTTTTTCTTTTTCTTTTGTTTTTTTTTCCTCTTGTGGTTTTTCCCTTCTATCTGATTTTTCTCTTCCAACATAACCCATAAAGAAATGTGTACTTTAAAAATTAATGTACACATATAACCAGAACAATAAAAAATGAAAAAAAAAGAAATAATAAAATAAAACCAAAAGAATGAAAAAAAAATTTGCCCTTGTTTATAAGAGGTCTGTCTGCTGGCATCTTTGGTTTGACTTACGTTCTGTTTTTATGAGTGAAAATCAAGTTTGTTGTGCAACACCTTTGTCTTTAATTTAAAAGAGTTAATATAAGTTAATATCTCTATTATCTACAGACCTACAGATTAAAAATTATATTAAGTGCTAGTGTAATGCTGGAGAAACTGAGGCAAGATAGAGATTAAAGAGTTTTTAATATTTTATTTGGATTTCTGAGAGGGAGAGATTTTCTGGGACCAAAAGATTCATTTTGGTTCCAGGGCTAACATCTTAAAGCCTTCAGCTTCAGTATTAGCATGGAATATGAGAGTCCAGTGGTCTTTATATATGGCTCCAAAATTAGGGTAGATAAAGGCAAGGGGGTGAAGTCCAAACTCTGGTGAGTACAGGGATTTCCAGAAACAGACCATAAATCCAGTTCTGATAGGTTTGGGGTAGGACCATAAATTCTGATAAATTGGGAGTAAAGGGGGTAGTCACTAGAGACAGAAAGTCTGGAACTTAGAGACAGAGGATACCAATTAGGTATCTGAGATAGGATGTGGAGTTTTATCTTTTGGAATGCCAGAGTGGCCAGATCTCTGAAGCCCTAATTATCTCAGTCCTAATGGTCAGGAAGTGGGGGGTTGCAACTAGGAAGATTAAGGCAGAACAATTCAAGGAACTGAGGCAGGACAATTTAGGGAAACTGAGGCAGAACAATTTAGGGAAACTGAGGGAAATTCCCAACACTAGATTTTAAGGGAGTTTCAATGTCATGATATTTTAGGAAGGTAGAATGATTTATCCAAGGTCACACAGTTTGTGACAGAACTAAGTCCAGGACACTAGCCTCAAGCCTTCTTTCTCTGTACCACACTACAAATGACCTTTGAAAGAGCCTCAAAAATGTGCCAAACAGTATGTGGGTATTTACTTTGTTTCCAATCCTTTGCTAGCATAATCAGTTCTACTATCAGTATTTTTAATCTACATGAGGCTTTTTTTTTGGTCATTGACCACCTTGGGGTATGAGTTTCCCCATCAAATCTCTGAGTCAAAGGGTATGGAAAATTTTAGTCACTTCGTTTGAATAATTCCAAACTGCTTTACAAAATCATTAGAACAAATCACTGCTCCACCTGTAATGAATTAATATGACTATATTTCCACAATCCTGAGAACTATTGATTTTTTATTTCTTCTTATTTTTTGCCAATGTTAAGTATGTAAAGTTATAACTTTTTTTTTTACATTTATCTTATTAATGACCTGGAAATATTCTTTCATATTATTATATACAGCTTGTAAATTTTATTTGGAGAAACATGTTCATATCTTTTTCATATATTGGCAAATTTTATCATTCTTTTAGTTTCTTTTTTCTTGTTTGTTGAAAATAGCTACCAGGCTTTTCTTTTAAAGCCTTCTTTTCATAAACACAGTTTTCCCTTCCTTTCCCATTTAAATTTAACCTCCTTCCATTTATAGTAACATTCCCTTTTGACTTACTATGAAGCAGTCATTTTTTATTTCTATTAAGTGCAAGATATCTTTCTCCCCTTCCCACACCCTTGTTTCTATTCATTACATTCAAGAAGCAATTTAATAAATACTCTCAGTTGACTACCTTCATAGATGGGAGAAAAGGCAGAGATAAGGTTTTTTTTTTTTTTTTTTTTTTTTTTTTTTTTTACTTTGTAATATGATCTTGTGCTTACTGTTCATTTTAAAGTGGTCATATTCTGGGAAATTTAAATACCACAAATAAAATAATGCAGTCATGCTGTGAAAATCTGGCTCAGAAGGAAGAGATTGAGAGATTGCTTCTCTCCAGGCTTCTTAATTCCTCTCCAATGCTCACTCCTGCCTACCCAGCTTCACCTGTCACTTACCCAGCCGAACTGAAGTTGGCTTTCTTTCCAGTTCAGTTCTTTCCTGTATTTGGAAAGGTTTTTATATTTAAATGGCCTCTTACTGGGCTGAAAGCTGGTTAGCAGAACAATGAGAGATCATAGATTCTGGATCTATTGTGCTAGAAGAGGTCTTAGCCTTTCTCTTGGATTTCCTCCCCTTCATTTTACAAAGTGAACATTGTAAACAAATGCCATTTAAAGATGGTAAGCAGTGAAAGGAAATATGGCTTAAATGATGGAATTAGATTCAGTATTTGAATGACTACTAGGACACTCAGTAGCTATGGAAATGTGGGCTAGTCAATAATTCTCTTTAAGCCAGAATTTTTTTAGCTATTAAGAAAGGGACAGTAATATACAGGATGATGAGGGGGAGAGATATACACACATATACATACATTCACATATACATGTAAATATACATACATAGCTACATAATCTCCCCCAGGTATTACTATCCCCTCTGTGTGTGTTTTATGGATGGATAGATAGAAAATAGTGACACTTCTTTAAGCCTCAGTTTTCCCAGTTATTGAGAATTATAATCATAATACCAGAGAGGAAGAATACATTGTATATGTATATACACATACACACATGCAATGACATATATTTTCCCCTGGGTTTTAGATGTGTATGTGTATATTATTCCCCTTTCCCTAGGTATCATGATCCCATATATATGTTTATATATACACATATGCATACATATATGTATGTATCCCCATTGTGTAAGTGTATATATACATACATATATTGTATATGTGTCTGTCTGTGTCTATATATATATATGTATATATATATATATACAGATAGAAATATCTATCTATATACATATATATGTAAATATATATATGTGTATAGATAGAAAATGTGCGAGTCACAGTCTCTTTAAACATCAGTTTTCTCAACTGTTAACTAAGGGATCATAATACCCTTGGAGAAATATGTATATTTATGTATATATTATGTTTTCATATATGTGTGTGATATGTATGTTGTATGTATGTAGGGTGAAAAAATTGGGATCAGGATCTGAACTCCTAACTTGAACATTCACTAACTATGTGAAGATGAGCAAGTATGGATGGGTTGTAGTGAATCCCAAATAAAATAATATGTGTACACTGTTTTGGCAACATCAAAGCTCCCAATAAATGTCAGCTATTATTGTGAAAGGGAATTTGGAGACAAAATTTGTTTATGTTAATCCAATAGATGATTGAAACTTTTATTATTTAGTGTACTTTAAAAGCTAAGATTTAATGAAGCTTTTTGAAAGCTCTATGATCAGGCTACAAGAGACAAGATTATTTCTCAAAAGCCTAAAAAAGTTAATACAGATAGTAAGGATCTTCAATTATAACAAAGGAACATACCAGTACACCAGGAGAAACAGACTCTTAAACAAATTTTGGTTCCTAAAGCAGACACTTATTATATTCCTTTTATAAGATGGAAGCAGGTTATTAATCAACTAGGTCTAAATGCTATGGTTCATCTCACTTTATCTTTTTTTACTCAGTGTGCCTTTCTATCTTGGCAGTAACTGTAGTGATTAAGAGCTAATATGCACATGCCTGAAATGGACAGTGCCTTTGACTCCTACCAGAAATCCATAATTTAGACCATTTAATTTGCCCTGAATCCAGGAAGCCAAAACAAAAGGCTGGAATCAAAGAATATTCCCAGGTGTTCCATCAATAGAGAGATGTCTCCTTTTAAATTTATTCCATTCCAATCTACAACTTTCTTTTAAAAATATGCCTACTACAATGCATGTTTTAATAACTTTCTTGTCAGGTAAAATGCTTGATGCTAGATGATATTGTAGGTTTCTGCTAGATCTGAAATTCTATGCTTCTTGTATATTAATTTAACTCCTTTATGTTATAATTCTAGTTAGCTCTTGGTCTTTCTTAGTGTGGAATATTTTTTTTTCCTTTCTAGATAAAAAAAAAAGTAGTTTTTGTTTTTTTTCTCATTAAAATCCCAGAATTAGAGAAATTGCCTACTTATATTTTGAAGTTAACATGTCCTTAAAGCTTTCTATATTAGGTTTCATAACACAACCCTGATGTCCAACCTCACACCACGTCACTCCAACTCTATTTACTGGATCCTAGTTAGGTATAATTAAAATGTCATATATTTATATACTTTATTAGGATGGTAACATATATTGGGTTCATATTCTGGAATCATTAGAATGACTGAGAAGTTGGAATATAGGATTCAATGAGATCAGGGAAACACCCCCAGGTCATAATCATCTCAAGAGATTCATTTCCAGCCCAACCCAATTCCAAAAGTTCATGCTTACATTCTGTTTAGAAAAATGGAAAATATTAAGGTTTTTAGACTCTCTGAAAACCCTTTCACATTAGAGATACTGAGCCTCAGGTATAAGGAATGATTTAAATGATGGCTGGAAATGACAGAAAGAAGGAAGAAAGAAAGAAAGGATGGATGGATGGAAGGAAGGAAGGAAGGAAAGAAGGGAGGGAGAGAAAGAAGGAAGGAATGGAGGGAAAGAAGGAAGGAAGGAAGGAAGGAAGGAAGGAAGGAAGGAAGGAAGGAAGGAAGGAAGGAAGGAAGGAAAGAAAGAAAGAAAGAAAGAAAGAAAGAAAGAAAGAAAGAAAGAAAGAAAGAAAGAAAGAAAGAAAGGGAAGGAAGGAAGAGAAATTGTTCTAATTAAACACCTACTATGTGCTAGGCTCTGTGCTGATGGGTAGGCACTATTCTTATTCCTATTTTAAAACTGAAAAAGATGGAGCAGATATAAGTTGTGACTTGCTGCCCCTTAGTCAAGTTAGAAACTTTTTGGAGGCTTCATCTGAGCCCTGTCTTTCTAATTCTACCCAACTATATAGTATCATAATCACATATCACAGCTTGTTCAGCCACTCCCCAGTTGATAGGCATTCACTGGGTTTCCAGTTCTTATCCTCTAGAAAAGAGTTACAGTAAATATGTTTGTACACATAGATCCTTTTCCTTTTGGGTTTTTTTCTTTTTGGGGATACAGATTTGGTGGTGACATTGCCAGGTCAAAAGGTATGTATGGTTTTATAACTCTTTGCATATAATTCCAAATTGCTATACAGAATGATTGAATCAATTCACAACTCAATCATCAGTGTCTTAATGTCTCATTTCCCCCACACTCTCTCCACTATTTTTCATTTTCTTTTCTGTTCTATTAATCAAACAAATAGGTATAAAGTAGAAATTGTTTTAACTTGCACTTATCCAATCAATAGTGTGCTAGAGCATTTTTATCATAAGATTAGAGCTAGATTTTATTTGAAAACTGTTTATATCTTTTGACCTTTTATCAATTGAGAGGTGACTGTTCTTTTTATAAATTTGACTTGGTCCTCTCTATGTTTGGAAAATCTGACCTTTATAAGAAAAAACTTGCGTCAAAATTTTTTCATACTTTTTATTGCTAATTTTATTTCCCTCTATCCTACCCTCTGCAGTTAATTCTGTTCTCTCTCTCCTATCACCCTGTCCCTCTTCAAAAATGTTTTGCTTCTGACTATTCGCTCCTCCAATCTTCCCTTCCTTTTCCCCTTCCCCTTCTTTTATTCCTTTCATCTCTTTCTTTCTATAGGATAAGATAGATTTCTATGCCAATTGAGTATATGTGTTATTCCTCCTTTGAGTCAGTTCTGATAAGAATAAGGTTCACTCTTCTTACCTTTCCATTTCCTTTTTACTGTAAAAGCTTTTTCTTGCCTCTTTTAATAGCAAGATAACTTACCTTATTCTTTCTCTCCCCACCCCAGTATATCCCCTCTCATACCTTAATTTTATTATTTTATATATCAGCCCTTTTTATTCAACTCATGCTTACATGCTCTGTCCATATATATTTCTTTTAACTGCCCTAATAATGAGAAAGTTCAGATGAGTTTCAAGTTTCATTTTCCCACTTAGGAATATAAACAGTTTAACCTTATTAAGCTCCTTATGATATCACTTTCCTGATTATTTCTTTATGCTTGTCCAGAGTCCTGTATTTGAAAATCAAATTTTCCATTCGGTTCTGGTCTTTTCATCAAGAATGCTTTAAAGTTCTCTGTTCTGGGGCAGCTAGGTGTCACAATGGATAGAGCACCAACCCTGAAATCAGGAGGAGTTCAAATCTGATCTCAGACACTTAAAACACTTCCTAGCTGTGTGATCCTGAGCAAGTCACTTAACTCCAATTGCCTCAGCAAAAAGTAAAATAAAATAAAAAAATAAGAAAGTCTTCTATTTTACTCAATATGCATTTTTCCATTGAAGGATTATAATTAGTTTTGCTGGATAGATAATTCTTAGTTGTAATCCTAGCTCCTTTGTCCCCCAGGGACTTCACATCCTCTGATCCTTTAACATAGAAGCTGCTAAATCTTGTGGTTCCATACCATTTAAATTGTTGGGTTTTTTTTTTTGTATTGTTTTGTTTTTTCTGAACTGTATGCAACATTTTCTCCTTAACTTGGGAGCACTGGACTTTTACTATAATATTCCTAGGACTTTTCATTTTGTGATCTCTTTCAGGAGGCAATTGATTTATTCTTTTAATTTCTATTTTATCCTCTGGTTCTATAATATTGAAGAAGTTTTCCTTGATAATTTCTTGAAAGATAATATCTAGGCTCTTATGGCTTTTAGGCAGTCCAGTAATTTTAAAAATATCTGTCCTGGATCTATTTTTGAAGTAAGTTGTTTTCACAATGAGATATTTCATATTGTCTTCTATTTTTTTCATTCTTTTGATTTTGTTATGCTTCATAAAGTTATTAGCTTCCATTTGCTCAATTCTAATTTTTTAGGAATTATTTTCTTCTGTGAGTTCTTGTACATCCTTTTCCATTTGGCCAGTTCTACTTTTTAAGGAGGTTTTTTTTTTCTTTAATGAATTTTTTGTGCCTCCTTTTCCATTTGTCCAATTCTGCTTTTCAATGCTTTCTTTTCCTCGTTGGCTTTTTGTACCTCTCTTACCATTTGACCTAGTCTGTTTTTTATCAGGGGTTATTTTCATCAATATTTTTTGTGTCTTCTTTAAAAATCTATTGACTCGTTTTTCATCAATTTTTTGCATCACTCTCTTTTCTCTTCCCAATTTTTTCTTCTGTCTCTCTTATTTCATTTTCACAATCCTTTTTGAGCTCTTCCTTGGCCTTAGACTGGTTCTTTTTTGTTGGGGGCTTCCAGTTCTAAGTGTCTATTTTAGTCTTCTTGTCACCTTAATAACTTTCTCTGGTCAATTTTTTTTCTGTTGTTTGCTCATTTCCACAGCTTATTTCTTAACTTATAACTTTTTGTTAAAGTAGGATTTTACTTCCAGGACAGAGAGTCTTCTGTTTCAAGCTTCAGGGGCTTTGTGCAGCTCTTTTCAGAGATACTTCTCAGAACCTATAAGTTTTCAGTTCTTCCAAGGTGGTATGATCTAATGAAGGATGTATTTATTACTCTCCTGGTCTGTGCTCTAGTCTCTGTGTGTGTCCACAAGCACTCTTTTTTTGCCCTGGAATTGCTGTGAGGGATTTTGATTCAATATGGTTACAAGTTCCGGTGTGCTAGTACTCCTCCTCATTCTAGACTTCCATGCAGGACTGTAATCCAGATCCAATAATAGACAAAGCAACAGAGTCTTGCCCCACCCTCCTGTACCAGCAAAGAGAACTCTGTAATCTTTTTCTGAGCAATTGTTGAGCCCCATACTATCTATGGACTGAGAACTCTAGGTACAGGTACTACCAATGGCTCCCAAGCCTGCTCCTGGTTTTCTGGGTCTTGGTCTGTGCTGATGTATCCTGTGCTGAACTATGCTACACTCTCACCCATGTATGATTGACCTGGAAGGGAGGGGAACACATTAAGGCCGATTTTTAATAAAAAATCTTATAGAACTTAATTGTGTTGTCAGAACATTTCTGGGGAGCAAGTCTGCTGCCTTTCAAATAAAAGAATTTTTTTTTTTAATTAAGGAGAATTCATTTTTCCAGGCAGGCAAGAAGCAATTATTAAATACTTAGTATATACTAGGTACTTTGCTAAGTGATGGGGATTTAAATACAAGCTAAAAGAAAAAAAAATGTTTTTGTTCTCAAAGGGCTTATTTTTTAATGGGAGAAGACAATACACAGAAGGGAACTAAGAAGGTTAGGAGAATGGAGGAAATGGCAAAAGAGTCAAGTTATGGCTCTTTTCAACAGTGAGATGATTCAGGCCAATTCCAATGATTTTGTGATGGAGAGAACCATCAGAGAAGACTGTGAAGACTGAGTATGGATCATAACAAGTATTTTCACTTTTTTGTTGTTGTTTGCTTGCATTTTGTTTTTTCTCTCATTTTTTCCCTATTTGATCTGATTTTTCTTTGGAGCATGATAAATGTGGATATATGTATAGAAGAATTGCATTTGTGTAAGATATATTAGATTATCTGTCATCTAGAGAAGGGTGTGGAGGGGAGGGAGAAAAAATTTTGAAACATAAGGTTTTGCAAGGGTTAATGTTGAAAACTACTTATGCATATGTTTTGAAAATAAAAAGCTTTTTTTTAAAAAGGAAAAGAGCCAAGTCCATCACAATAGATCATCATGTAATCTCCTTGTTACTATGTACAATGTTCTCTTGCTTCCGCTCACTTTACTTAGAATCAGTTCACATAAATCTTTCCAGGCTTTTTCCTAGGAAGAAACTTAATGTTGACAAAGGTCAACATGGAAGAGAAATGTTCTAGGATGGGAAAATACCTCGGTCTTGGTGATAAAATTAACATACCCCTTCATTGCTCTATCTGGTCTTTTGACTACTTTCAAGAAAATAATTAAAATATTATAAGGGGTGATGTGGGCAGCTAGGTGGTCCAGTGGATAAAGCACTGGGCTTAGAATGAAAAAGGCTCACCTACCTCAAAGCTAGTGTCAAACTCTCACTAACTGTATGACTATGAACAAATCATTTAACCCTATTTGCCTCAGTTTATCACCTGAAAAAGGTGAGAAATCCACCTTTCTCATCTCATCTCAACATTAGCTGGAGAAGGAAATGACAAATCACTCTAGAATCTTTGCCCAGAAAATCCCAAAATAGGGTCATGGAGGGTCAGACATTAGTGAAGTGACTCACCACCAATAGCAAGTGATGAGGATTAAAATATGGGAAGGATTATACATGCCTCCTTAGAACAGTATTCCACAATCATTGAATGTTCTCACTCTAATGGATAATAGGATCTTGAATTTGGGATTTAAAAAGAAAAAAAGAAAAACTACAGAGCATTTAGTACAAACCTCTCATTTTGTCAAGGAGGAAGCTAATATCCAGGGATTTTAAGGGATTTTCCCAGTATCAAATAGGCAGTAGTCTGTACTCTTTGCCTAACAACTAATACTAGAAGAGAAAGGAAAAAGTAAGAGGAATTATTAAGAAGAGGGGCTTAGCCTAAACAAAGCATTTCTCAGAAGCTGCCTTGTACCCTTACTTGTAGGAAGAGAAATAAGCTGCCTTATCTCCCCTATTGGATTATAAGGTCTTTGAGAACATGTTATTTAGCTCACCATAGCTAAAAATATTAACAAAGTGTCTTGCTCATAAATAATTACTTCATAAGTACTTATTGGATAAACAAGTGAAAGAGCAGGGTCAAAGAATCAAGAATTGAGGCCCAGGGCCCACAGAACTATCAGGAATAATTTTATACATAGCTTTGCAGTAAGAATTAGGACATCTCTGTTCCTTCTTGACTCCTAGTCAATACTCCTTTATTATTCCCTCCCCCTTCCATCCCAAAGAAAAGTTCTGAATTTTATTTCAAAGCTATTGAGAGAAAGCTAGATGCTACAAAAGTCAAGGTTTTAAAGGTTGAAGCTCCATTTCATAACCGGTAAGACAAATTCAGTTAATGGAATGTTCTCCTTCAGTTCTTTTTTGTTTTTCTTTTCCAAAAGTGGCTCTCATTATGTTTTGAAGTCATTGTGGGAATATTTTGTGTAGTTATACTCAGAGCTTTGGATCTTATTTTTTCTGAAGAAGATAAACATAATGATGTAATGAAACATCTGCTTTCCACAGAATATTACAAAATATCACAAAAAACAATTATTCACTCTATACATTTGGTCACCCACACTCTCAGTATTTGATATTATAGTGTGTGCTGTACTGATGGAAATACATTATAAATGAAATTATTTTGAAAAAGGATCAGGACAAAAGATTTCACTACTCTTAGATTTGAATTTGTTTTCAAGAGACTGTTACACTCTGGGGCAAGATGGTAATAATCATATCAAGCTAAAAAGTTCTAGTACCTTCTATGGGCATGGATGTAGAAATAGGGAGTGGAGAGAACAGAAAAAAAATAGTTGAATTGTCTTTTCCTTTAAAAAGTTTATAATGTTTGGAATTAAAGTCTGCTGTAATTGATAATGTAGAACCATTCATAAAAGTTTTTTTTTCTGATATATTTTTATGGGGTTGTTATCAGGTTTTGTCAACATTTTATTGATAATAACATTTTGTTCACATATCAAAAGGGATCACTGCAAAGTATTTTTTTAAAACATCTATTTCTCCATGAGGCATTATTTCACTTTAATCCTTTGCTTCCAGTATTTCTTTCATTCATTCTAATTATATTGTCATTGTCAGGAATGAGTAAAGCCTTATGGTTGACAACTAATGATTTTTACATATTCCTGCTATATCTACTTTCTTCTCATTGTTTTTGTACTTGATTCTCTCTTGTATCTTTCTTACTTCTCTTCCCATTCACATTTTTGAGAGGTCACTTCCTATTGCTGGAAGCTCATGGCTTTCAATGTTCCAAGTATCCTGGCAGCTGATCTTCTTGCTCTAATATTTCCTAAGCTCCAAAAGGATATATATTTAGCCAAAATACCTTTATGCCTTAATACACATTATCTTCATGAGTTTTTGTGGCCAAAATATATATATTTTAAAATTTAATGCCTCCCCTATCATTCCTAGAGCTAATCTTCTAATGATGATATAGTTTTCCAAGTTTAGACAAGTTAGCCACAGATCTACTGCTGCAAGGGACCTGAGATATCCTCAAGTCCTTATGATACAGATAAGAAAAATTCTTAGAAAGATGAAGAACTTGCCTTATATCACTCAGAAAATGAGGAGCTAAGTAACCAAGTCCAGTGCTCCATTTCCAACATCACACTGAGTTTTCTCAGAATATTCATGGTCAAATCTTCCTGAGTTCACAAGTCCTGCCATATAAAAAAACCAGGATATCTCTCTCTCTCTCTCTCTCTCTCTCTCTCTCTCTCTCTCTCTCTCTCTCTCTCTCTCTCTCTCTCTCTCTCTCTCTCTCTTTCATACACACATACACATACATTTGAATGAAGTAACTAAAAATGATACTAGCATTCATTTCTACATTGGGCTGCTACATAGGGGTCATGACCTGCCTAAGATTTCACAGATGGAAGAATAAAACTTACCTATTATTCTCTGAAACATAGATCTAAATAATGTTCTTGTATAAACAAAGACTGAAAAACTAAGAGAGAGGTATTGCAAAGTATCTTGGAAGTGGATGAATAGACACTACACTCCCCTGGACACTAAGATCGTACTCCCCAAACTGAGAAGAGGACAAAAAGAGAGGAGATTTCTACAAGTTTATTACCAGATTAAATGAACTGACTCCTGTTTTATTATTGGGTAACACCATTGCCTCTGTAACCTGTTATCACCTCTTTGCACTGCAAAATGTTCAGTATCCTAAGCTCCTCATACGAGTGTTACTAGTTAAAGGGAGTGTTCCTAGTTCAGGAAAAGAACCAGAGAGTGGTGGGGAAGGGGATGCAGGTGATTACTAAGCTTGACAGTAAAAATAAAAGCAAAAGCTTTAGCTGGAGAATATTTTGTTTTCCTACAGCAAAGAGAAAAACTCTCTCCCCAGTGCCTAAGCGCTGCTGAGATAAAGAATGCTCTTTACAGATTAATGACAACCCTACCACCAGTCTATGCGTTAGAAAATCAGACGACAATGCATCAAGTTGTGTTTGAGTATACAAAGGAATGATTAAGGAATGTATTAGAGGCCATATTATACTGGGAGCAGCCATAATCTTTCCCCAAGGAGCTATCCTGGGAAAAAAATGACCCATCCCTCCCTTATCCCTCTACCTTCTCTCCATCTATTTATGCTTGCTCATCTATTTGCCTTAACTAATATTCTTAGGCATATCTGCACTCCAATAATGGTTCTAGCCCTGCTTTTCATTCATATCAAATTTTTGCTGTGTTATTATTGCCTTTTACTTACAAATTGGGTCCTTAGCCCAAGTTTTGACTTCTGGTTTTCCAGAATTTAAGGCCCATGTAGCAAAGACTTTTTTGATCCTTAGTCTGATTTCTTACCCTAGATTTTATATCTATGCAGTAGAGTTGTCCCTAAGATTTAATCCTATGTTACTTAGAACCATGATACTAGTATTCACTTCTACATTTGGCTGATTTGACTTGTTTTTGCCTTAACTCATTTATGTTTATTTGAATTCATATGGGTTTAAAATGTCATATTATTGTTCTTTTTCTTGTAATTTTTTCTTTTTCATTGAAGTTTTTTTCTTTTCAAAACATATGCAAGAATAATTTTTCAACATTGACCCTTGCAAAACCTTGTGTTCCAATCCCCCACCCCCCCGCAAGATGGCAAGTCATCCACTATATGTTAAACATATAAATAAATCCAATATAGGCGCACATATTCATACAATAATCTTGCTGCACAAGAAAAATCAGATCAAAAAGGAAAAAAAATGAGAAAAAAATAAAATTCAAGCAAACAACAACAAAAAAAGTGAAAATGCTATTTTGTGATCCATATTCAGTCCCACAGTCCTCTCTCTCTCTGGATACAGATGTCTCATCATCACAAGATCATTGGAACTAGTCTGAATCATGTCATTCTCGAGAAGAGCCATGTCCATCAGAATTGATCATTGAATAATCTTGCTATTGCCATGTACAATGATCTCCTGGTTCTGCTCATTTCACTTAGCCTCAGTTCATGTAAGTCTCTCCAGGCCTCTCTGAAATCATTCTGCTGATCATTTCTTATAGAACAATAATATTCCATAACATTCATATACCATACTTATACAGCCATTCTCCAATTGATGAACATCCATTCAGTTTCTTGTTTCTTGCAACTACAAAAAGGGCTGCCACAAAGATTTTTGCACATGTGGTCCCTTTCCCTCCTATAAGATCTCTTTGGGATACAAGCCCAATTGATCAAAGGGTATGCACAGTTTGATTGCCCTTTAGACACAGTTCCAAATTGCTCTCCAGAATGGTTGGATCAGTTCACAACTTCACCAACAATGTATTAGTGTCCCAGTTTTCTCAGATCCCCCCAATATTCGTCATTATCTTTTCCTGTCATCTTAGCCAATTTGAGAGGTATATAGTGATACCTCAGAATTGTCTTAATTTGAATTTCTCTGATCAGTAGTAACATAGAGCCTCTTTTCATATAATTAGAAATGGTTTTAATGTTTTCATCTGAAAATTGTTCATATCCTTTTTTCCATTTATCAATTAGAGAATGGCTTGAATTCTTATAAATTTGGTTTAGAAATGAGGCCTTTATCAGAACCCTTGAATGTAAAATGTTTTCCCAATTTATTGTTTCCTTTCCAATCTTGTCTGCATCAGTTTTGTTTGTTATAAAACTTTTTAAATTTAATATAATCAAAAATGTCTATTTTGTGTTCAGTAACGAGGTCCAGTTCTTCATTGGTCACAAATTCTTTCCTTCTCCACAGATCTGAGAGGTAAATTATCCTATGTTCTTCTAAATTGCTTCTATCACTATGTCTAAATCATGAAACCATTTCGACCTTATCTTGGTATATGGTGTTAGGTGTGGATCAGTGCCTAGTTTCTGCCAAACTAGTTTCCAATATTCCCGGCAGTTTTTCTTATCCCAAAAGCTGGTGTCTTTGGATTTGTCACACATTAGATTACTATAGTCATTAACTATTTTGTCCTGTGAACCTAACCTATTCCAGTGATCAGCTACTCTGTTTCATAGCCAGCATCAAATGGTTTTGATGACCACTTCCTTATAATATAGTTTTAGATTTGGCACAGCTAGGCCACCTTCATTCATTAAGAATTTCAAGCGAATTAAAGAAAAAAATGCCAATGAAGGTGTCCTAGCAAGGTTGAGATATCTCTCACTATTATAGTTTTGCTATTCATTTCTTCTTGCAGTTCTCTTGATTTCTCCTCTAGGAATTTAGATGTTATACCACTTGGTGAATACATGTTTAGTATTGATATTGCTTCATTATCTATGGTACCCTTTAGCAAGATATAGTTTCCTTCCTTATCTCTTTCAATTATATTTATTTTTTGCTTTGGTTTAATCTGATCTCAGGATGGCTACTCCTGCTTTTTTTTTTTTTTTACTTCACCTGAAGCATAATAAATTCTTCTCCATCTTTTACCTTTACTCTAAAATGTATCACTCTCCTTTAATTGAGTTTCTTGTAAACAACATATTATAGAATTCTAGGTTTTAATCTAATCTTACTTCCATTTTATGGGAGAGTTCATCCCATTCATATTCAGAGTTAAAATGATTAATTCTGTATTTCCCACCATCTTATTTACCCCACCTTATGCTTTTCTCTTTCTTTTCCCCCTTTCCTTCCTCCCCAACATTCTGCTTGTGACCACCACCTACCTCAAACAGCCCTCTCCCTTTACTACCCTTCCCCCTTTCTTATATCTTTGCCCTACTTCTGTTTTCCCTTCTATTAGCCTTCCCTTTCTTTTCCCCTTTCCCCTCCCACTTCCCTATAAGGTGAAACAAGTTTCTCTGTAAAACCAAATATGTCTAATATTCTCTCTTTGTACCAAATCTGATGAGAGTAAGATTTACACAATGTTCATCCCCCTCCTTTCTTTTCCTCAATTATAATAGTTCTTATTTTTCTCTTCTTGATATATAATTTCCTTTATTTTACATCAATTTTCCTCTTTTTTTCCAATACAATCCCCCTTCTGCCTCTAGTTTCTTTTTTATATTATCACAGTAAAATAAATTATACCTGCACTTCCTAAGTATACCCATAACAGAGATATAGTTTTCAAGAGTTTTTTCCTTTGTTTTTTTTTTTTTAACCTTTTTATACTTTTCTGAGTTCTGTATTTGGAGATCAAATTTTTTTGTCCAGCTCTGGTCTTTTCATCAGAAATAAATGAAATTCACCTGTTATCATTGAATGTCCATCTTCTTCCCTGAAAGATAATGCTCAATTTAGTTGGATAGTTGATTCTTGACTGCGATCCAAGTTCCTTTGCCTTTTGGAATATCAGCATCCAAGCCCTTCTATGTTTTTAGGTGGAAGCTACTAGGTTCTTGGTAATCCTGATTGTGGCTCTTTGATATTTGAATTGTCTCTTTTTGGCTGCTTGCAATATTTTTCCTTGGTCTGATAATTCTGAAATTTAGCTTTGTTATTTCTTGGAGTTTTCATTTTGAGGTTTCTTTCAAAATGTGATCAGTGAATTATTTCAATGACTATTTTATCTCTTGATTCCAGCTCAGCAGGCAGTTTTCCTTGATAATTTTCTGAAAGATAATGCCTAACATCTTTTTTCATCATAGTTTACAGGAAGTCCAATAATCTTCAGATTATCTCTCTAGATCTATTTTTCCAGATCAATTGTTTTTCCAATGAAGTATTTTACATTTTCTTTTCTTTTTCATTTTTTTGGGGGGGGAGTTGTTTGACTGATTCTTGATGTCCCATTGAGTCATTTATTTACATTTATTCGCTTCTATTTTTTACTGAATTATTTTCTTTTTTTTTAATTTAATGATTACTTTATAATGACAACATTATTCCTTGCACTCGTTTCTTTTCCGATTTTTTCCCCCTCCCTCCCTCCACCCCCTCCCCTAGATGGCAAGCAGTCCTTTATATGTTGGATATGTTGCAGTATATCCTAGATACAATATATGTTTGCAGAACCGAACAGTTCTCTTGTTGCATAGAGAGAATTGGATTCAGAAGGTATAAATAACCCGGGAAGAAAAACTGAAATGCAGATAGTTCACATTTGTTTCCCAGTGTTCGTTCTTTGGGTGTAGCTGGTTATGTCCGTCATTTATCAATTGAAACTTAGTTAGGTCTCTTTGTCAAAGAAATCCACTTCCATCAAAATATGTCCTCATACAATATCGTTGTCGAAGTGTATAATGATCTCCTGGTTCTGCTCATTTCACTTAGCATCAGTTCATGTAAGTCTCGCCAGTCCTCTCTGTATTCATCCTGCTGGTCATTTCTTACAGAACAATAATATTCCATAACATTCATATACCACAATTTACCCAGCCATTCTCCAATTGATGGGCATCCATTCATTTTCCAGTTTCTAGCCACTACAAATAGGGCTGCTACAAACATTTTGGCACATACAGGTCCCTTTCCCTTTTTTAGTATTTCTTTGGGATATAAGCCCAATAGAAACACTGATGGATCAAAGGGTATGCACAATTTGATAATTTTTTGGGCATAATTCCAGATTGCTCTCCAGAATGGTTGGATTCGTTCACAACTCCACCAACAATGCATTAGTGTCCCAATTTTCCCGCATCCCCTCCAACATTCATCATTATTTTTTCCTGTCATCTTAGCCAATCTGACAGGTGTGTAGTGGTATCTCAGAGTTGTCTTAATTTGCATTTCTCTGATCAATAATGATTTGGAACACTCTTTCATATGAGTGGTAATAGTTTCAATTTCATCCTCTGAAAATTGTCTGTTCATATCCTTTGACCATTTATCAATTGGAGAATGGCTTGATTTCTTATAAATTTGAGTCAGTTCTCTATATATTTTAGAAATGAGGCCTTTATCAGAACCTTTAACTGTGAAGATGTTTTCCCAGTTTGTTGCTTCCCTTCTAATCTTGTTTGCATTAGTTTTGTTTGTACAAAGGCTTTTTAATTTGATGTAATATCAAAATTTTCTATTTTATGATCAGTAATGGTCTCTAGTTCATCTTTGGTCACAAATTTCTTTCTCCTCCACAAGTCTGAGAGATAAACTATTCTATGTTCCTCTAATTTATTTATAATCTCGTTCTTTATGCCTAGGTCATGGACCCATTTTGATCTTATCTTGGTATATGGTGTTAGATGTGGGTCCATGCCTAATTTCTGCCATACTAATTTCCAATTATCCCAGCAGTTTTTATCAAATAATGAATTCTTTTCCCAGAAGTTAGGGGCTTTGGGTTTGTCAAACACTAGATTGCTATAGTTGACTATTCTGTCTTGTGAACCTAACCTTTTCCACTGATCCACTAATCTATTTCTTAGCCAATACCAAATGGTTTTGGTGACTGCTGCTTTATAATATAATTTTAGATCAGGTACAGCTAGGCCACCTTCATTTGATTTTTTTTTCATTAATTCCCTTGAGATTCTCGACTTTTTATTGTTCCATATGAATTTTGTTGTTATTTTTTCTAGATCATCAAAATATTTTCTTGGAAGTCTGATTGGTATAGCACTAAATAAATAGATTAGTTTAGGGAGTATTGTCATCTTTATTATGTTCGCTCGGCCGATCCAAGAGCACTTAATATTTTTCCAATTATTTAAATCTGACTTTATTTGTGTGGAGACTTTTTTATAATTTTGCTCATATAATTCCTGACTTTCCTTTGGTAGATAGATTCCCAAATATTTTATGGTATCAACAGTTATTCTGAATGGAATTTCTCTTTGTATCTCTTGCTGTTGAGTTTTGTTGGAGATGTATAAAAATGCTGAGGATTTATGGGGATTTATTTTGTAGCCAGCTACTTTGCTAAAATTATGAATTATTTCTAATAGCTTTTTAGTAGAATCTCTGGGGTTCTCTAGGTATACCATCATATCATCTGCAAAGAGTGATAGTTTGGTTTCTTCATTGCCTACTCTAATTCCTTTAATATCTTTCTCGACTCTTATTGCCGAGGCTAGTGTTTCTAATACGATATTAAATAATAATGGTGATAGAGGGCAACCTTGCTTCACTCCAGATCTTACTGGGAAAGGTTCCAGTTTTTCTCCATTGCATATGATGCTTACTGATGGTTTTAAATATATGCTCCTAACTATTTTAAGGAAAAGTCCATTTATTCCTATGCTCTCAAGTGTTTTTATTAGGAATGGATGTTGGATTTTATCAAACGCTTTTTCTGCATCTATTGAGATGATCATATAGTTTTTGTTTGTTTGGTTATTGATATGGTCAATTATGCTAATAGTTTTCCTAATATTGAACCAGCCCTGCATTCCTGGTATAAATCCTACTTGGTCATAGTGTATTATCCTGGGGATGATTTTCTGTAATCTTTTTGCTAATATTTTATTTAAGATTTTAGCATCAATATTCATTAGGGAGATTGGTCTATAATTTTCTTTCTCTGTTTTCAGCCTACCTGGTTTAGGTATCAGTACCATGTCTGTGTCATAAAAGGAGTTTGGTAGGACTCCTTCGGTCCCTATTTTTTCAAATAGTTTATTTAGCATTGGAGTTAATTGTTCTTTAAATGTTTGGTAGAATTCACATGTAAATCCATCTGGTCCTGGGGATTTTTTCTTAGGGAGTTGATTGATAGTTTGTTCTATTTCTTTTTCTGAGATGGGACTGTTTAGGATATTTACTTCTTCCTCTGTTAGTTTGGGCAAGCTATATTTTTGGAGGTATTTTTCTATTTCATTTAAGTTGTCGAATTTATTGGCATAAAGTTGAGCAAAGTAACTCCTAATTATTGCTCTAATTTCCTCTTCGTTACTGGTGAGTTCTCCCTTTTCATTTTTAAGACTAACAATTTGATTTTCCTCTTTCCTTTTTTTAATCAGATTTACTAAGGGTTTGTCTATTTTGTTGGTTTTTTCATAGAACCAACTCTTAGTTTTATTAA
This sequence comes from Antechinus flavipes, assembly GCF_016432865.1. Classification (NCBI taxonomy): domain Eukaryota; kingdom Metazoa; phylum Chordata; class Mammalia; order Dasyuromorphia; family Dasyuridae; genus Antechinus; species Antechinus flavipes. Next base: position 143,123,073 of record NC_067398.1, on the reverse strand, counting down.
TCATTTCAATAGTTTTTTTACTTTCAATTTTATTGATCTCTCCTTTTATTTTTAGAATTTCAAGTTTAGTGTTTGACTGGGGGTTTTTAATTTGTTCCTTTTCTAGCATTTTTAGTTGCAAACCCAATTCATTGATCTTCTCTTTCTCTATTTTATACAAATAGGCCGCTAGAGATATGAAATTTCCCCTTATTACCGCTTTGGCTGCATCCCATACATTTTGGTATGATGTCTCATTATTATCGTTTTCTTGTGTGAAGTTATTAATTATGTCTATGATTTGCTGTTTCACCCAATCATTCTTTACCATGAGATTATTTAGTTTCCAATTATTTTTTGGTCTATTTCCCCCTGATTTTTTGTTGAATGTAATTTTCATTGCATCATGGTCTGAAAAGGATGCATTTACTATTTCTGCCTTACTGCATTTGAGTTTGAGGTTTTTATGTCCTAATATATGGTCAATTTTTGTATAGGTTCCATGAACTGCTGAAAAGAAAGTGTATTCCTTTCTGTCTCCATTACATTTTCTCCAGAGATCTATCATATCTAACTTTTCTAGTATTCTGTTTACCTCTTTGACTTCTTTCTTATTTATTTTGTGGTTTGATTTATCTAATTCTGAGAGTGCAAGGTTAAGATCTCCCACTATTATAGTTTTACTGTCTATTTCTTCTTACAGCTCTCTTAGTTTCTCTTTTAAGAATTTAGATGCTACCCCACTTGGTGCATATATGTTTAATATAGATAGTGCTTCATTATCCATGCTGCCCTTTAGCAAGATATAGTGCCCTTCCTTATCTCTTTTAATTTGATCAATTTTTGCTTTAGCTTGATCTGAGATCAGGATGGCTACCCCTGCTTTTTTGACTTCACCTGAAGCATAGTAGATTTTGCTCCAACCTTTTACCTTTAACCTGCATGTATCTCCCCGCTTCAGGTGTGTTTCCTGTAAGCAACATATTGTAGGATTCTAGCTTTTAATCCATTCTGCTAACCGCTTCCTCTTTATGGGGGAGTTTACCCCGTTCACATTTATGGTTAGAATGACCAATTCTGTATTGCTTGCCATCTTGTTAACCCCGGATTATGCTTTTCTCCCTTCTTTCCCCTTCCCCCCCCCCTCCCAGTATTAAGCTTGTGAGCACCACTTGCTTCTCACAGCCTTCCCTTTTTAGTATCACTCCCCCCGCCTTAGAGTTCCTCCCCTTATCTTACCCCTTTCCCTCCCAGTTCCCGTATTCCCTTCCGCTTAGCTTATTCCTTCCCTTTTCACTTTTCCCTTCTTACTTTTCAATGAGGTGGGAGAAGTTTCACCATAGATTGAATATGTCTTAAGATTTTTCACTTAAAGCCAATTCTGAAGGCAGTAAGATACCCACTATATTCATTCCCCTCCCTTCTTTCTCTCAGATATAATAGGTTTCCTATGCCTCTTCATGAGATGTACTATCCCCACTTTACCCTTTTTCTGGTACAATGTCCTTTCCACATCAATTTCTAGAACAAGGTATACATGTATTCTTTATACATCTATATAGTCAAAATATAGTTCCCAAGATTAATCTTTACCTTTTTAGATTTCTCTTGAGTTCTATATTTGTAGATCAAACTTTTTGTTAAGTTCTGGTTTTTTCATCAGAAATAGATGAAATTCACTTACTTCGTTGAATGTCCATCTTCTTCCCTGGAAAAAGATGCTCATTCTCGCTGGGTAATTTATTTTTGGTTGCATACCAAGTTCCTTAGCCTTTCGGAATATCATATTCCAGGCCCTTCGATCTTTTAATGTGGATGCTGCCAGATCCTGGGTGATCCTTATTGTGGCTCCTTGATACTTGAATTGGGTTTTTCTAGCCGCTTGCAATATTTTTTCCTTCGTCTGAGGGTTCTGGCATTTGGCCACTATATTCCTTGGTGTTTTGATTTTAGGATCCCTTTCAGTGGGTGATCGATGAATCCTTTCAATGTTTATTTTTTCCTCTGTTCCTATGACTTCTGGGCAGTTCTCTTTGATAATTTCCTGGAAAATAGTGTCCAGGCTCTTTTTTTCATCATTCTTTTCTGGGAGTCCAATGATTCTCAAATTGTCTCTCCTGGATCTGTTTTCCAGGTCTGTTGTCTTCCCCAGAAGGTATTTCACATTCTTTTCCATTGTTTGATTTTTTTGGATTTGCTTGACTGATTCTTCTTGTCTCCTCGAGTCATTCAATTCCACTTGTTCAATTCTGATTTTCAGTGAAGTGTTTTCTTCACTCACTTTTTAAAGATCTTTTTCTAATTGTCCAATTGAGTTCTTTTGTTCTGTGGAATTTTTTTCCATTTCACCAATTTTGTTTTTTAGAGAGCTATTTTCTGTTTCCAGTTCACCAATCCTATTTTTCAAGGATTTTACTTCTTTATCCACTCTCTCTTTAACTGACTTCTCCAGGCTCTTTTGCCCAGCCTCACTCTGCTTTTCCCATTTTTCTTCTAGCTCCCTTGTGAGAGCTTTTTAAATTACTTCTATGAGGTTCATCTGTGCTGAGGAACAGATGATCTCCTCCTTTGGGAATTCACCTGGAGACTGTCTGTTTTTAGTCTCCTCAGGATTTAGAGTCTGCTCTCTCTCTGTATAGAAGCTGTCAAGGGTTAAAGTCCTCTTCAGCTTCTTGCTCATTCTGTCTAATAATCAAAGACAAAATAGCAAAGAAAAACAGAAAAAACTGGAGTCTTTCTTTGGGGGAGGGGCTGGGTATGTTACCGAGCTTCCTCTCCAGACTGCGGGGGGGCAGCAGTGAGGCACTAGCAGGACTGTGTTGCGCGTGCGCTCTGAGATCCCAGAGCGTGCTGAGTCACTGTGGGGGGGGAAGGGGGGGGCGGCCAGGTCCTGGGAGACTCCAGCTGTTTGGGGTTGTATTCTTCAGCCCCAGTGTTTTTAGCTTCTCTGCTGGGCTGCTGACTTGCTGCCGGAGCAAAGTATCCAAACCTGTAGCGAAGCTCTCCCTGCAGAGACGGCTGCGATCACTCTCCTCCCCCTCTCCAGTCTGCTCCCATGCTCTCACTGCCGCTGCCCTCAGCCTGTGCCCGATCTAAAACCGTCCCAGCCCTCCAGTAAAGACAGACCTTTCTTGGTGAATCTCAAGGATGGCTTCTCTTGGTAACTATATGTGGGTTTTTTCAGTCAAGCATTGATTCAGAGGCTTGTAATGAAGTGGATAGTGAGAGAAAGCATGGAGCTTATGCAGCTGTGAGCCTCCTCTCCGCCATCTTAACCAGAAGTGAATTATTTTCTTTTGTTACCTTTTTTTTAGCTCCTTTTGTATTTGGCCAATTGAATTTTTAAATGAGTTGTTTTGTTCTATGGATTTTTTTCCATTTTACAAATCCTGTTCTTCAAGGAGTTCTTTTCTTTTTCCATTTTGTCAAATCTATTTTGTAAGGAAATTTCTTCAAATAATTTCTGTGTTTCCTTTTCCATATTCTCTTGCAAATTTTTCATTTTCTTTCCCCACTTTTCTTCTAATTCTTTTCTAAGATCCTTTCTGAATTCTTCCAAGAGAGCCTTGTGAGATGGGGACCAATTCATATCATCCTTCAGGGCTTCATCTGGAGACAATCTGCTTTTAGTGTCCTCACAGTTTGAAATAAGTTTTTTTTCTTTCTCCATAACAACTATCTCTGGTCACAGTTCTTTTTGGTTTTTTGCTTATTTTTTTTTAAAAGTTGAGGTCTGCTTTTAGGGCAAAGGGGAGATTTCCAAGCTTCCTCTACAGGTAACAGTAGCTGTGCTAGGTCAATGCTAACTAATTCCAGGTACTGGGTAGGAGTGGCCAGGTCCTGCCACATTTTGGGGTTTAGGAAGCGCTCACTATTTGCCTTTTATATTTGTGTTGGATGTCTTACAATTAATCTGCTAATCTATTGGCTTGCAACCAATACAGAGCAGCCAGCATTGCTGTAAATTCCTCCTGTAGATTCCCTGGCACATGGGACACCACACAGGCCTGGGTCTCTGCACTGCCTGTGCTTGGCCCATCTAGCTCCATGCCCAATTAAAACAGACCTTTTTTGAAGATCTTCCAAATTATCTTCTGCTGTAAATTTCTTACAATACAAATATTTGTGAGTTCTATCACTCCAAAACCAATTCTGAGACTTGATTGCTGTTAATCTGAGGGACACTGGGGAGAGCTCAGAAAAAGATATATCTCATCTCTGCCATCTTGGCTCCACTATTATTCTTAGTGTATCATCTCAGTGGAGAAAATTCTCAGAATCTCCTTACCCTGCCCTAAGCTTTATTCTAACCTCCAAGTTCACCTCATTATCTGTCTATTGGACATTTCAAACTGAATGTCAGTAGACATCTTAAACTTAATATAGCCAAACCTGAATTCATTATCTTTCCCTCCAAGACCACTTTTCTTTTTAACTTCCCTGTTACTATTGAAGGCACTATCATCTTTCTGATAACCCAGATTTATACCCTACTTGCCATCCTCAATTTTTCAATATTCTTTCACTCTCCTTTTACAATCTTTTGTCAAATCCTAATGATTCTCCTTTTGTGACATCTCTCATAGATGACCACTTCTTTGCTCTGTTACTGCTGCTACTACAGTACAAGCCCTCAACACCTCACACCTAAACTATTGTAATGGTCTCTTGGCTTATCATACTCCTTTGAGACTCTCCATTCCAGTCCTCCATTCAGATGTCAAATTGATCTTTCTAAGTACAAGTCTGATCTCATATCATCCCCCATCTTCAATAAATTTCAAGGGTTTCCTTTACTTCTAAGACCCAATAGAAAATATTTTATTTAGTATTCAAAGACATTAATTACCTTGCCCGCACCTTCCTTTTCAGTTTTTTTTACACGTTACTCTTCTCCACATAATTTGTGATGTGGTAACAATGTCCTTCTTTATGTTCTTTCCATAAAATATGTAAACTTCTTCTGGTTTTATCCCATGCCTAAAATACTCTCCTTTTCATCTCTACCTCCTATTTTTTTTTTAATTTTTAGATTCAAGTCTGAGACGAAAATCCCACCTTCTATAAGAAGCCTATCCCATTTCCATTTAATGCTAATACCTTCACACTATTGGTTACCTACAATTTATCAGATAGATAGATATTGATATAATATCTTTTTACATCTTATTTTTCCCATTAAACCCTGAGCATCTTGAAATTAAATAGTTGTTCTTTGCCCTTCTTTGAATCCTAAGCATTTAGCACAATGTCTTACACATAGTAAATACTTAATTTGATCGTTGGCTTGATTGTAATTGGTATAGTGTCATGAATGCCAGAATTCAAAACCTGCTTCAGACACTATTTGGCTATATCACCCTAGACAATTTATTCATCTTCAGTGGGCCTCAGTTTCCTTATTTGTAAAGTGAAGTTGGAAATGATGATCTCTAAGGTCTCTTCTATTTCTAAATATTTGATCTCATAATCCACTTGGTCTCCTCATATTTTTGTCACCTAGTTCTCAGCGTGACTCATAGTCAAATGGTTTGCATTTGAAAGCATCTTCTTGTCTTGCAATCCAGTTCAAAATAACTACTTCCAAATTCTGGTGACATCAATGACAATACCAGCTGTCTCTCCCGCATATTTTGATATGATCTTTCATATATTGAGTAGGCAGTAAAAGCTGGAAACTCTGCTACTAGATTGTAGTAAGGGAAGTCCCCAAATTCCTTGGTACTGTCATCTCAGTAGAACAAATGAGTGAGACTAGAAATCTTTAAGGTCTCTTTCAGCATTATCTATTACTATCTATGGCAGAATCACAACTAGGTTAAGGGTGATCAGGAATTTGCCCTAGATTTGTCAAATTTAAAGGAGGCTAATGGTGCTTCAGTTTCTTTAGTAATTTAGCCAAATAAGGGACAACTGAAGTTTCCCAGATAATAAGCTGAGCCTCCCGCTCTACTACCCCCCTCTCCTATTCCCCATATCTTCAGCCTTCTCAGCCAAAGCTCCTAGAGACTTTTTCTGTCCTGATACCTTGCTCCTCCCCCAAGCCCCAACTTAGCTGAAAGCAAGAGTCATACCCATTGCCCTAGGTATACATAATCATGGCTGTTTTCTGCTTTGTTATAGTGGAAAAGTAATTGAGCTAGGTTATGAAAAATGAATTCTGATTTTCACTCTTCTGATTCCTGATTGTGATCTTTAGAAATCACCTAATCTTTTATGATCTCAGCACCTCCCTCTATAAAGGAAGGCTTAGACTCTTAAGTCCCCCAAGCTTTAAAGCTTATGATCCTCCTTAAACTAGAGGGATATATATAGAGTGGGGGAAGAAGCATAGAAACTTAGATTTTTACCACTGATCCCTAGCTGGAAATGACTCTAAATCTGGAGCCTTTTCTTCCTCTGTCTCATAGACCAAGGTTGCTAAAATGATAAGAGATTGTGTCCATGAAGTGATAACTTGGAAATGAGGCTACAGCTATTTAAATTTCCATTCAAATAAAAAGGAAAAAAACAAAAACAAAATCTTGAGCTATAATCATAAAATAATAATCTTATCTCCATTGTATTTTATGATTTTTTCAAAATGATTTCAAATCAGATCTCTCATTTGATCCCCTTAATAATCTTATTAGATAAGTAATGATAATAAATTCAATGAGGATAATGCTGATGATTAAGTTTGGGGCAATTGCACATACCTAAAGTGACTACTCAGGAGTCACTCCAAATGATGTACAGAAAGAATTTATTAGAATCTTGAGAAGCGGACCATCCTGGCCTGTGGGCCCGAAAGGACAGCAAAGATACCCACAGGAGGAGAGTCATTCACTTGAAGATGCTTATAACTTTTATACATTTCAGACAAAGAATCCCCCAATTCCCACCCTTTACAGGCTGTGATTGGTGATTTACATAAACCTTTATCTCCCTATTTGGTCAGTGGAATGCAGTGAAAAAGGTGATATACAGCTTCGGCCACTTAATTCCTTCTTTGGACAATGGAATGCAGTCCACGTCTCATCTAAAATCACGTGACTGGGGCCTGTAGGACTGATCTACTTTAGTTAACAGTCTCTGATCAATATGTGCTTAATCTGTAAGTTCTTCACCTTTCTACACAATTATAATAGTAGATATGTATTTACTTTTACATTTATGCAACTACATATATACATACCTATATTGTTTGTCAAATAACCCTGGGAAGAATTATAATTGTCACTAGGTATATTACCTACAGATATAATTATTCCCATTTATACATAATTAAAGTACAAAGAGAATTCGAGTGACTTAGGAAATTTTATGTTATATTATACATATATGTACATATAGGAATATATATATATATATATATATATATATATATATATATGTATGTATATGATTGATATAAGACCTGAGATTACTTAATGTCCTTTTCCCATCTCCCAATACAATTAAAGCGTATAACTGAAAATTAACTTTAAAAACATATATGTGTATGTATGTTATATATACACACATGCATATATATATATATATATATATATATATATGTAGTAGGAAAGATATGTTTATATAGTAGGTGATTGGGAACAAACTTGAATATATATCATAAATATATATATGTATTTTTATACTGATATGATATATAAATCCAAAAGTAATTTTTCTTCTGCCATCAAGAATGTCTTTGAATCACATAAGTATATCATTAGTCATTCATGGAATACTAACTAATTTTATTAATAATTCAGTGGAAACATAATTATAGTTTTAAGTTGTTTAAAAATTTAATTAAAAAAATAAAAGGTACAAAATTAAACAAAAAAATTATCTCATAGTCTCAATTGTTTTGTGCTATGCCATTTCTTTCTCTCATTTAAAAAGGGAGAAAAAATATTGAAAAATGACTTGAATTTATACATATGTATTATATAGATCACATATATTCATATATATACACAGTTATATCACTTTAGAATGTTTTTCAATAGCAGATTCAATAGCAGATTCAAATTAAAATATATACATATATGTGTATATGCATAATCATATTTGCATTGGATTATTATTAAAATTAGTTTGAATTCCCTGAAAAACAAATGGGATATATATGAGAGTGCATGTGTATACATGTGTGTAGGACCCAAATGTAAGCTGGATGACAGGACAAAATCACTTTTAAAGCATTTATAATATAAAGAAAACAATTCACTAAAATTAATGAGGATAATATATTGCTGATTGTATATATTATTTCTAAGAGGCTATTATTCCTTTTCTGTCTATAGTCTTGTGTAAGCGATGCAGTGATTTAAAGATGGTTTATTGCAAAAGCATTGACAATTAGTAGGATAAATTTAGCAGAGGCCAATGTCAATGAAAAGCAGACCCTGTTTAGCTTTCCAGCCATGCAAAAGAAGACAAGCATAATCCATTTTGCTAACAATGAGGGCACTAGAGCATTCATCCAGACAACACTATATCCTCTTTTAGCCCTTGGGTCATGAGTTCTTGCCCAGAAACTTTCATCAGGATTTGAAATTTAGAAATAGGAAGAGATTAGAATAAAGATATACACAATTTGTAGAAATTTTCTCATAATATCAGTAGACCTAAACAGCATTTTTAGACAAAAAAGGTGGGGGAGGGAGAATCATATTTTCTTCCATGTGGCTCAATCCCACTTTTATCCATGGGCATTTATTTTGTAGCTCAACCCATTGCCAGCTAATTCTCCTGGGACTGGCAATGGCAAAACTACAGACTTTGTCTCAGATAGTTAACTTCAATATTCTGCTTTCTGTAGAAATACTTTCATTTAGGATGGAAGAGGAAAAAAAGGTTGATTTTTAAAAATAACTTGAACTAAAGAGTTGTTCTTCATTTTAAAAGTTGTGTTCCTTTAATTTTATGAGTGTCTCTCAAAGACCTAAATTGAATTGATAAACTTCATAGTGAGGAAGCCCTCTTCATCAGTTATATACTCTGTCTTTGTTTGTTTGTTTTGTTTTGATTTGTTTGTCTTTACCTCTTTTATTGTTTCTGTTTTATCTGTTTCATAGCAATCCATTGAATCAATAAAAACATAAACTAGCCTTCAGTCCTAGATAGTTCCCTTATGCTTATTCACAATTTCCCTATAATCCTAGTGCAGATATAGATATAAACTTTATTATTAAAGTTTAGTAAGTTTTATTATTAAAGCTTAAACCTGAATTAAGACTTTTGGGAAACTCCCTATCTCTCGCCAAAGGAATGACAGGTGGTAAGGATTACAGAGTTTATTAACTGCCTAAAATCTATTATTTAGTTGTTCTTGCTCTTAAAGTGCATATTTCATTAACTTATTAATGAGTTGACATACTAATGAAGGAACTAAACTGAATCCATATTTACATCCTCCCTATAAATGAAAGAAAAAGACTTTTTAAAATTGACATTAAATGGAGAAATGATGGCTGTGAGGTTTCTCTTTGGAAAAATGAGTAAAGGATTTGTTTCCGCTCTGAATTTATAGGAAGTGGTAAACGTCATATCATGGGATTAGCCATTTTACCTTGTGCTTTTTACAATAAGCAAAAGCAATCTGATCATTGTGAAGAAAACTGAAATGAATCTATCAACTTCTTTTGCAGTGATGCCAGTATGGAAATTAGAAGAACTTACAAATTATTGTTCAAACCAAATCAACATATATCTTAAGACTCATTGATTCAATGTGAATATAAGCATAGATGAAAATATCACAGAATCTGAGAAGTTGAGAAAGGATCTCAGTGGCCATTTGGTAGAATCCATAAAAAATAAAAATTGCTGGAAAAAACAATTCAGGATCAAGAAATTAAAAGGTCAAATGTCTTTAGACTACTCAAAAACTGATCATGTCATAAATGCTTTCTTCAAAAAAAAAAAAAAAAGAAAGAAAGAAAGAAAGAAAGAAAAAGGAATCCCATAGTATGTGGTAAGCATTGAGAATTTGTCACTTTAATGAGACAGAAAGTTAATATCAATTAAAACATTATTAAATTCAAGAGAAAACAAAAAGAAAATTCAAGAGAAGTTATTAATAGGTTCATTTTGTTCTTGTTTTATAAAAAGTAATTCACACTTTAAAAGAAGGTTACATAAAAATCAGAATTTTATTCAAGGTTAAAAAAAATAAGTATTAAGAGAATAGGCTCAAATAAATTGGGCTCAAATCGGGCCTTGAATGTCTATGCTAAAATCTTACAATAGTCCAAAACAGGAGAGATAATTGTGCAATAATAATATAATAAAAGCAAGGAAAATCAAAATCTCACTGTGGTTTCTTGCTATTAATTCTTAAAACTTTTTGCCAAAATAATTTTAAGCAATTAAAGTTTTAAATTGCACTAAGATTTTGGGGACACCCTGTATTGATATCAAATAATAGCCATGAAAAGGATACATACTTTCCCTGATAGTGTTTGACATTGTAATTGAAGACGTTCTACAGCACACAAAACTTCTCAAAATGGCAGATGATATTGTGGAGTGAATAGAGTACTGGGTGTGGAATCAGGAAGAGCTGGTTTCAAATACCATGTCTGGTACTTACTAGCTATTTAATCCTCCACAAATCATTTAATTTCTCACTGCATCATATTCATTATCTTTAAAATGAAAGTGATAATAGTACCCACTTCCCAGAATTGTCTTGATGATAAAATTAAATAATCTTTATAAAGCATTTTCAAAACAATAAAGTACTATATGAATGCTAGTTATTATTGTTATTGTTATCTCCAATAACTGTGCTCATAATCAATCAAGTCTTGTTTTTTTATTTGTAAAATGGGAATACTAATTAATAGACATTGCTACTACCTCACAGAACCATTATCAATAGCAGATGAGATAATATATGTAAAGCAAATGAAAAACTTCAAAATTGAATAAATGTCAGTTTATTATTATAATAATTATTACTATAGAAAATTGTTCTCTTGTTTGATGGTAGTCATGTGGGGAAGAGGCTATTCTGTTTTTATTTTTCTATATTTAATGTTCTGTGGACCATTGTACTGGTGGAACAAAAAATAATTGCTTTTTAGTAAATTAGGTCAGAAATCATGAATTATGAAATGCTGATTAGGCATGAATTAGGACATGATTAGGACAACTTTAGTAGAAGACAGGTTAATGGAGATGATACTATAGCTTATTCTCATATGATTTTTGATTTCTTATATTAGGATGTATATTATTTAACAGCTTTTCTTTCCATGTAATAGAAATCATGTGAATCAGTTTCTCTTGTAGTGATCCTAATATAGAATTTATAAGTACTTGAAAATCATTATTCAAACAAAATCAACACATATCTTAAAATTCATTGATTTAATATGAAGATTGGCATGGGGAAAAGGTCACAGAATCTCAGAATTAGAGATAATGAGAATTCAATGGATATTAAAACACTTTTCTTAAATTTTTATGTTTGGTCTTTTTTCAGTTGTAAATAACTTGTCAGGGTTTTTTACCAAAGATACAGGAGAGGTTTAGTATTTTCTTCTCCAGCTCCTTTTACAGATGAAGAAATAAGGTAGAGTTAAACAATTTGCCAGTTTGTAAGTGTCTGAAATCAGGTTTTATTCAAATATTCCTGATTCCAGAGCCAGCACTATCCGTAGTACCTCCTAGTTGCCCCAATATTATGTCTGGGTAATTGTGGGCAACGGTTAATGCTTCAGTTTCATAGTTTACCAGTTGAGTTGAGCTTTTAAAGATCTTCAGAGATCTTATTTGCAGGGTGACAATTTGTCATCTGTTAATCCATAAAAGAGGATAAATTTTGGTTGTATCATTCTAATGAACTAGGACATGTCTAGCCATATATTCAGTAAGAGATAAATTTTTGCAACCTACTATGTTGTGTTGAATAGTTTCCTTGTATAATCTATGGCATTGCTGTTACTGTTACCATTTTTCTCATTGTTTCTTATTATATTGAATGGAATTCAGATAGGAATGACAAGTTGCTTTTTACCATTCTTTTATGTCTAATATTCTTTAGAATGTTGCACAGGTGGATAAAATGACTGCTTTTTATAACTGAATAAATGTGTTTGAATATAATTTCATCTCCTCAAGACACACAGAGCAATTCCAGGATCAGACAGAACAACCTATTCCCATATGGTTTTGATTTCTTCAACTAGATATTTGTGTTTTGAAAGCTTATCATTCCATATAGTTTGAAGAACATGAGTATTTCCTAGACAAAATCTATTAAAGCATTGTTTTCACATTTATATGGATCAGTGTTATTTCTGGGTATCTCTGAGCAACAGATTAGGATCATTTACTCAATACTATTTGTTAGTACTACTATTATTGTTACTCTTCCTCCTTCTATTACTATTACTTACAACTAATATCAGTAGTCGTATCACTACCACTATTAAGCTTCCTAAATGAAATCTGAAGTCAGTTCAGCATTAGTCACTTAATCTCTTTTTATTTATTTATAAAATGACTTGACTAAATAATTTTTATGACCTAACCAATTCAAATCTATGCTCTGTTTTTTGCATCTATATTCTAGATGGGCCCTTTCCTTTTATTTATACTGAAAATAATAGCATGGCCTAAAAACAAATATCACCAGGATTATGACATGTGGTTAAACAGGAAGCCCTTGAGGTAACATATTTGTTAGTCCTCTGTTAGATAAACATTACAAATGAAAAATGTTCTGGGTGCAAGATTAAATAAGGAGAAGAAACTTGGATGAATCGTTGACCTGGGATATTTTGTAATGCCTCCAAAATTCCATGCTGCTTGCCATGAAAGCCCACCTTTTTAATCAGCAGAATAGTTTTAGTATTGCCACATGGCTATGGATAATGGTATGCTATGATATCACAAAATTCACAAAATTACAGGTGGCAAAAGTATCAATGAAAAGATGCACAGTGTATGTAAGTAGGAGGTTATTTTATTACTAACAATGACCTCATCATGAGATGTAGCACAGAGGACATTATTATATTATATATAGCCTAGAAAAGGACATAAGTCATTCAGGTAACCAGAGTGAGGAAGAGCTGATGAATAGCCCTTGTGCTGTGAGATATTTGAAATAACCACAGAAAAAGACTTGGACAAAATTGGCAGTGAATGAAAAGATTTGTATTAGAACAATAAGGACACAGTTTTAGCCCAGTATTGGGAGATGTGATATGTATAAAATATGTTAAAGTCAGAAAAAGCTGAACCCTTGAATTCTCTGAGTAGTTGAGAAGTAGGATTCTTGACTGCTATTTAGGGGGGACCCAGATTCCAATATCAATCCATATATGTGCTTTTGAAAGGTAACATAGCTTAGTGGACAGAGAACTTGACTTAGGGTCAAGAAAACATGAGTTCAAGTCTGATCTTTTATACTTATTAGACATATGAACTTGGAAAGTCTTAACTGCTGTCTGCCTCAGTTTCCTAAGAGGTATCTAGAGTCTGGATGACCTGAGTTCAAATCCTGTCTCATACTCTATCTAACTATGTAACCAAGGGCAAGTCAATTAAATTTTGGTACAGTAGGTAGAGTTATGAGCCTGAAGACACGAAATGAGTTGAAATCCAGTCATACAGTTGTATATGACACTGGGCAAAAACCTTAACCATGTTTGCCTCAGTTTCTTCACCTGTAAAATGAGCTGGAGAAGGAAAGGGCAAACTATTACTGTATTTTTGCCAAAGGCATCACAAAGAGTCATTTCCTCACTTATAAAATGAGGGATAAATAATCACAACACCTCCTCCCAGGGTTTTTATAAGAATCAGTTGATTTAATATTTGTAAAGCACTTTGCAAAACTTTGAAACTAATAAATGCTATATAATAAATATATATAACATATAAGTATATTATATAACAGAATAAATGCAATTGCTAACTCTTCTGCAAAATAAGCGTATTGGACAACATGGCTTCTAAGGTTCAGCCCTGCTATAACTCAATTATCCTATGAATTCTGTAATAAATCCTATGAATTCTGTAATAAAGACAGAATGTACCAATGTACATTTATGTACCAATATCTTCTTTCAATCTTAAGTTATTTAACAGAACTCTTGTCTTTTCCCCTAAAGCTTAAGCCATATGACATATTTCTCTCCTTCCTCAGATATTTTAGTGATCTATACCATGCCCAATTCAAATTGCTTGTATTGTTTATATCCTTTTGCTTGGCTCATATGACTTCTCTCTCTTGTAACTAAATCTTTGGTTTCCCTGTCCAGCCTATCTCCACCAGGAATTCCTAACATCTTTCATTCCTCTATCACTCAAGTAATATTTTTTTATTGTTTCCACAGGGACTGTGTTAAGCTCTGTAGCTACAAAGAAAAAAAAAATCAACCCCTACCCTACCTATACCTTATTTCCCACAAATAGGGCAGGAGTAGGATAGATATTATTTTGCCTTTCATTGTATCCCCAGCAATTAACAGCAGGCTAAGGACATATTAAGAGCTTAATAAATGTATATTGATTAACTATAGATTGACTGATTCAGCAACCTGAGCATAAGAAGATGGATCACAGGATCATAGATTTGATCCTGGGAGGAACCTTAAAAATATCGGACCCAACACCTAATTCTCATAAATGAGGAAACTTGTACCCAAGGAGGTTTAGTTTTAGAGAAAGAAGAAGGAGAGGAGATCAAACAGAAAGTAGATGATAGATATTTGAAGTAGGGGAATAAAGAAATCTCAGTGATACTGAAGAGCAGAACTAGTGCCCATGAGGGAGTAGGCCTGGCTTTTAAATCACTGCATGGCTATCTCTTCATCTAAACCTTTCAGGAAATAGGAATCAGGTCTTTCGCATATTCAGCATAGCATTTTACACTTCATGGAAAATCAATAAATTTCAAATCAACCCATTCCTCTCTAAATACCTCACTGGCTTGCTAAAGGCAGAGTAATAAAGATTGACCCCAAAGACTATAATTGACACTTCTCCCATGTTTCATTTTCAAGTTCATTTCACTCACTAAAGAAGGATCACTTAGAACATCCATTTGTGCCCTTTATCACTTATCTACTTAATATTTTTAGATAATTTTACAATTTGTGGTCTCTATTTACTGAAAATTTCCACTCTTTATGGTATTTTTCCCCTACAAATTGGTTTTCTAAGTTTTTTGTGTGTGTTATTTATAAGAAGCGAGCACCCTCTTCTGACTACTGAGAGTAATGCTGCATATTCCCAGAAAGTGTATCATGTTCTGGGTCTTGGCAAAAGGGGCCAAATTCATTCTCTAGTTTCTAAAATTTTAGTTTTTTTCTAAAATTTTAGTTAAATTGAATATCCTTGACGGACTGATCTTATGAGTAAGGGTATGTAGGAGCATTGTAGAACATACAGGGGAGGCATCATAGCATCCTTTGGAAAAGTAGCAGTTGCTTTGTTGTTCCCTGTGTGTTGTGTGTTGTTCCCAGCTAGATTTCTGCTGCTGGACTGCTCTTAAAATGCCACTGAGAATGGCAAGAGAATTTCATGGTTGTTTCATTAAAGAATGCTTGATCATCCTCATTAGATGGAGACAAATCTAACTCCCTTGTTTGTTTTTTTTTTTTTTTTTTTCAAAAACAATGAGCTTGGTTTAGTAAGCCCTGAATTGCAAATTAATAATATGATATTGGAAGGTTCTTCTTTGGTATGTGTGAGGGAAATACAATCCAAATTCATTTTCTGACAAATAGCATTTAAAATGTAATCTTTAAAATACGTTATGGCTCTGTCTTTATATGCCAGAATGGGAAGGTTTGATTTTATCGCTAATAGAAACTCTCCAATATGTACATGTATTTGTAATATATTAGTAATACATAACAAATTTTTGTCAAGAAGCATATATTAAGCACTTACAATTTGCCAGATACTATGCTATCAATCTATGATAAAAAGAAATATAAAAACAATCTCCACCCAAGAAGCTCACAATTTTGGGGGAAAAAATGTTATTGTTTATTAACATTCTTTTTAAAAAATTTGAGTTTCAAATTTTTGCCTTCCCTCAGAGTCCTCCCCATCCATTGAGAAGGCAAGCAATGGATCGATAATACATGTGAAATCATGCAAAATATATTTCCATATTTTGTAATATGTAAAACATTTTAATAACTAGTCAATTCCTAGTAATAATTATAGATTTCCTGTAAATAATTGGATAGGATTACTTTTTTTTAAAGGTGGCATATATAATAATTTAAGATTTGCAGAGCAGCTAGGTGGCCCAGTGGATAGAGCACCAGCCCTGAAGTCAGGGGGACCTAAGTTCAAATTTGGCTTCAGACATTTGATACTTATTATTAACTGTGTGACCCTGGGCAAATCATTTAACCCCAATTGCTTTGAGAGAGAGACAGAGAGAGAGAAAGCGAAGAGAGAGAGAAACAGAGAGAGAGAGAAAGAGAGAGAGAGAGAAAGAGAGAGAGAGACAGAGAGAGAGAGAGAGAGAGAGAGAGACAGAGAGACAGAGAGAAACAGAAAGAGACAGAGAGAGAGAAGAGAGAGAGAGAGAGAGAGGAGAGAGAGAGAGAGAGAGAGAGAGAGAGAGAAAGAGAGAGAGAGAAGTATAACCTTCCAAGAATATGCATTTATTATCTGTGATACATCCACAAGGTATCTCACACTAAAATACATACTAACACCAATATGTGTTTGATGCCATTTGATTGTAGTTCCCTGTAAAAAGGACAGTATTAAGAATCAAAGAACCTTAATTTAAATCCTGTTTTTTCCACTTATGTGAATTAGGGTATTCTTTCATCTTTCTGAACAACCGTTCTTCATTGTATTCCCAGCTCTTGGCAATTAATCAACCAAGCTTACTCAAATGAGGTACTAGATAAACAAAGAAAAACAATAACCCCGGTTCTCAGTTGAATGAGAAGTGAGGGAAAAGAGAACTAGAGCTGGGCAACAAAGATGCTAGGACACTGGCTTGTCTGGAAAAGGTCAGGTGGGGTGAGGGAGCCCAAATAAAGAATAGTTGGGTAGGGAGAAGGGGCACATCTACTAGATTCTTATTTCCTTTATTTTGATAACAAAATTGATAAACTTATAAATTTCATCAGCATCCCTTAAATTTGGCATTCTGGAACACTCAATCCCACCTTAATTATGGCTCTACTACTGAGCTATTAAATGGAATATATAAAAGCAACTTTAGAAAATATCTATTCCTAGTCATTTATTTTATTAGGATGAACGCACCAAAGAACCTTGGTATTCTTCACAAAAATCTGAAAATGTGTTGTAGCATGTAAAAAGTTTGAAAGACATAATTTTTGGATAATCATTGTGCTAATAAGGCTAGCATTTTTATGTATAAAAGTCTGGTCATTTGGCTATTTTTTTTTTCAGACAAATGAGCTCACAGTTTACTAGTCCTTGGAAGAATAGGTGTTCCTGAGGATAGCAATCAACTCTGATTTGTTAACAATGAGTGATAGAATGAATATTATAATGAAAGACTGGGCTATATTCAATGACAGTTTTTGGAAAGGGGGGCAGTGATTTGGATCACCCAAATGTTGCTCAGAGAGACTATCAATTTCCATCTCACCAGTCTGACTAAAGGGAGATGCAATATTTTCCCAGACCTTTCTGAGTAAACAAAATAAGCAGGAATCCTTCCATTAGCTCAAACTATTGTCTTTGGTTTCTCAGCCATTCTGTGTGAGTAACTCTTTGAGACAGATTTCCCATATTGATTGATTTCTGGATGAGGAAGTAGAAAAGGGGAAAAACCTTGGTTCTGATTAAATAATTAGTTTTAATACAAGAGAGAAATAATCATTGCTTTCAGTGCGTAGCCCTTTGTGAGGAGTTCATGATGCCCATGAAACATATGAAGGACCATGTGAAAAGAGGTCATCAAAACATTAACAAAAATGTTAATATCCATGTCATCAGAACCCAGAAGAATCTAGTTTAGACTGGATTGTGAATCATGTTGAAATCTGGGTAACACAATTACAGAAAAAAACAGATTGGTATCACATGGTAATATATTTACTATTAAATGGAAGGTTATCATATCTAATACTTTCTTATTACAGATCAAGAAACTGAGGTCAAAGGAAGTTAAGCACTTTACTTAGAGTCACATAGTAAGTTTCTGAAACAAGGTTTGAACGCCTAACTCTACTTCACCAAGTCAACAAACATTTATTAAGAATCTACTATGTGCCAGCACTGTGCTTTACCGTGGGATACAAATAAGGGCAAAAAACAATCTGATCTCAACAAGGTCACAGTCTAATGGGAAAGACATTTTAAAAACAGCTATTCATGAATAAGATAATAAATAGATATAAACACATATGATAAATTGAAATTAATGAACAAAGGAAAATTTCTAGCCTTGAGGAAGATAAAAGAAAGGCTTTTTTCTAAGAAAGGTGGATTTTATCTGGAACTTGAAGGAAGCCGTGGAATCTGGAAAATAGAAATGATAAAGGAGTGCATTGCAGGCATAGAGTACAATTGGTGAAAATTAATTATGGAGTTTCTTGCAGAAGGAACACTGGGTCAGTGTCACTGGATAGTAGAAAATGTGGAACTGAGTAAGGAAGAAGACTGAAAAGACTAGGAGGAAGAAATAATGGATCAGGATTTTGAATGGAAAACAAGTGATTTAACCCCAGGGGAAACAGAAAGCCAATGATGTTTGTTGAATGGTGTAGTGATTTGGTCAAACTTGACCCTTAGGAAAATTAATTTGGCAACTGAGGAAAATGGAAAGGAGAGATGTGGCAGGGAGACTAATGCATAGGCTGTTAATTATAATAGTTCATATGTAAAGTGATAAGAGCCTTAGCCATCACAATGGCAGTGTAAGAGGAGAGAAACAAGTATAATTTAGTGCTTCTCTGAGAGGGAACAGTCTGTTGCTAAGTTGAGGGGTAAGATGAGCCAACACATAGTTGGCAACAGTGGAACAGAAAAGGAAGAGGCAGCTTTCAGAGATTTGGTGTACAGCAAATGCATTTGCATTTGATGAAAACGATGAGGAAATTCAGAAGCTGCTAAATAAAAAACGAGATCTCCACAGGGTATACCAGCAGGATAGTTCATCTATCTCTAAGAAAGTAGCATTCGATTCTATCAAAAGTGAAGTACAATTGAAACTTAGAGACACAGGATTCTTGTTTCAGTAAGAAGGCAGATGAAATTCAGCTTTATGCTGATAATAACAATCCAAAGTGCTTTTATAATGCACTCAAGGCTATTTATAACCAAGGATATATGGTACATCTAAACTACTCAGTGCTTATGGAGCCACATTGATTAGTGATAAGAACATGATCCTAGAGAATTGGGCTGAAAATTTTCATCATATTCTCAACAGACTATCATCAATCAATGCTGGACTCATATATTAGAGGTATTGGGAAGGCAGACTCTCAGAAGCTTGCTAAATATTTGCTAAAATAACTGGATGGAAGGGACCTCTTGGGAGAACAATTATGTTCAGGAGGAACATGGTTCTATGCATTGTTGAAGTATGGGATTCACTGTTCTCCATTATGAATCAGATCTCAACCTAATGCCTTCAGCAATGGGAAAATAGTGGAGTATCATAGATAGAAACACAGGTTTGGAAGCAGAAGTGTTTTAATATTCATTTTGGCACTCACTTATTCTATGACCTTGAGAAAGTCAAACACTTGTGGGATTTCTTTCCTCATTTATATAGCGAGAAATTTGGGGTATATGATCTTTAGGATCCATTCCAGCTCTAATATTTTCTGATTCTTATATTTCTAACACCGGAGCCATCACTTCTCTATCTGCTCCTCACAAGCTCTGAACCTGTCTTGCCCTGAGCTCAGGGTCCTATATACCTGACTAAGTCCAGCAGACCAGCCAAATTCAAGAACACTTAGCCTTAACAAAAGGGGATCAAGTCTGGATCTCTTCGCTGAGGTGGGGTCAGACCCACTTATTTCAGACTTCAAGTTCCTATCAGGAAGACTTAGATAAAATTGTCAAGCAGAATGTTGTTTCTATG